>NC_052065.1:43155606-43343106 GCF_903992535.2 Arvicola amphibius | reverse complement strand
GATATTTGGCAATATCAAACAGAATGCTAACTTTAGTTTGTTTGCTAGAGACAAGGGAAACTATTATTTCATTTTAAAAGGTACATTTCTCCTAACTCTTTGCAAATATCATCTCCTCTGTGCAAATGGCCTGTTAAGATGAATAGTTCATGGTTCTAACATTATGGAAAAATATATACTAATCATCACAATAAGTGAGATACGAACTTGGGACTTTAGCTCATGTAATAGGTTTATTTACTAATACCATCAACAAAATAAATAAATAGATAAATAAATAAATGGAGACATGCTAATAAGTTAATCTCAAATTGCGGAGTTTATGCATTAGAATATAAGATTTCTGAGGACAAATCAAATTGTTGGATGTTTTATATATAAATGGTGCTCCAGTACTTCTTGATGATAATGAGGTGGATTTATTAAATGGCATACATAATTTTAAAATCTTCACCATTTTTTTGTTATTTCTACTTTTGTCTTGTAAAACTAAACCTGGTACGGAGAATCTCTGAGACAGACTTTAAGTTGTTCTGACATAAAACTGGTCCTAGAGAAGTAATATGTTGGCTGAATTATTTTACTGATTCGGTTACTGGTCCCCGTACTGAACACAAGTGAAATAATTTGTGAACTCTTAAAAGAGTTGGGCAAAATCTACCACTTGAAATACATCAAGTGTAACTCAGCTATTTAATTTTAAAATGAATAACTTAAGAATAATAATTGTCACAGCAGGCATTAAATCACAGTGGCACAACTGCGGAGTTTATTCTTAGCTCCCAGCTCTGAAGTCTTTACTCACTGTGGTGTCTCTTTTATGAAAGGAAAGGCACATTAGGATTTGGAGAAGACACTTAGTTTGCCTTTGACAATATGGGACACCAAATACCCATCTTTTATGAAAATATTTCGAAAGCTCAAGATAAGACTGTTAGACTCTCATGGAAGTGCAGGTATATTTCAGTTAATTCTCTTGCTGGGCTGTTGTGTTCTCTTTTATAATTTCAGACACACTGTAATATAATAAGAAGTAATCAGCAGCTATCATTTAATTTTATCTATTTGTATATTCAAAGTCATATTTGGCACACATACTTATTTACTAGAATATTTATAGAATGTTTAATTAACTTTGGATCAGAAATACATGCCAGAATGATTACCACCTCAACAAAGTCTTTCAAATTGATCTAAGTAGCTGTTGGTTATATAAGAAAGATAACACTTTATTAAAATATAGATTAAGACTCTATCCTTAAATGACTCTTTACTTTGGAGTATTTTAACAGTAACAGAAAATAAAATAAAACAGAATGTTTTTCACCTTTCACCTAGTTTTTCCAAATGAGAACATCTTAAGCATAGCACATTATCAAAGATAGGAGAATGATATTGGTGGTGTATATTTTCTGAGAAAAGGATAGGAATTTGTATACTGTATGTAATGCTTATTATTGTTCATCACTGATTCTGGGGTAAAAAGCTAAGTAGCTGCCATAGCTATTTAGCAAACAAGCAAGAACTTAACTCCTACATATTTTAAGTGGTTAATTGAGATAGAAATTCCTATAGCCAGTAGTCTTTAAGTTACCCGCCCACTTGGGCGTGGCCTTTCATACTACATATGCCAATGTAAAGCATGTATCCAGCCTCTCTTCCAGCTGCAGGGTTTGGTTACTGGTCCCCGTTCAAGCAGAGGACTGCGATCTGTGAGTTTACCCTTAAATAAATAAACCTCTATTATATTCAATTCTGAGTTTGTGTGAGATTTCTTTTAATCGTCCATCTTCAGTTAGTAGTTATTAGATTTTATAAAATGTGCTGCAATTGCATTAATTCCAACAGTACAATATCTTTATACTGTGGATATAACTAATTCAATAGTTCACTGTGATGTTTCTTTAATTAATACTAGCTTATTATAAAGTATTACTTGTCTTTTGATGGCATGCTATTAATGACTACTTCTCTTTCAGTGAGTGCCAGATTATTCATTATTAATTTCTTTTGTATTCATTACAACAACATCAATCAGAAAAGCTCATTTGCTATTAATGTGAATATAACAGGTAATTCCATTCTCATCTAGTAGTGATTAATGTTCATTTGATAAGTAATTACAATATCACATTTCAATGTGTTAGCATTGGACAATACTGATTTTGCATGATCTTCTAAGGAGTCATAACAACTCCTTAGGGTTAAAAAATTTAAAGGTATATTCAACTCTACAGCATGGACAGCCTTGTCAGTTTGGTTGCTCACCTTCCTGGACTTAAGGGGAGCTGGGAGGACCTTGGACTTAACATAGTGAAGGGAACCCTGATGGCTCTTTGGCTTGGAGAGGGGCGGAGTGGGGGTATGGGTGGAAGGGAGGGGAGGGAAGGGGGAGGAGGAGGGGAGGAGATGGAAATTTTTAATAAAAAAATAAGAAAAAAATTTAAAGGTAAAGAAGGGCTATCAATCTAGAGACAGAGACATAGAGTTCCCACATCGCTTGGAAGAGAATAATAGTTAAGGGAGGGGCTTACAAAAACTCTTCTTTTCATTTTTGGTAAACCAAATATGTTTTACATCTACTCAGAAACAATACTCCTCGATTTGCAAAACAAAGCAATAATGAAACTGAATTTGAAAAGTATGTGCTTTAATTTCAGGATGTCATTGGTATCTCAACTACATGGTTTTTCCATCAATTGTGATGCTTAAGTTTAATGTAAGAAAATGGCAACTTATATTTAAAAGGTTTTCCCCAGAACACTGTTTCAAAATTAATGAAGATTAAAGACATATGCTGAATTTTGAACCCCAATTACATTTGTATTGAAATGAATGACTTTGATAAAATAAAAGTTGGTTAAACAATAATAGCAGAGCCTTTTTCTCTTTTAGGAAATCTATGCTAACTTCCATTAGCATCAATAACCAGAGAGATTCTTACATGGATTGACACTTAATATATTATGTTTGATTGGATTAGCACCAGTCATTGAGTTTTAAAATCTTGGGAATATTAAATTTACTGTAGAACACTATAAGTTGTCAGTAGGCACTGGAGATTTATAGGCTATATGGGGTGGAAAATGCCTATGAACCTCAAAACAACCTTGAAGTGTTGGCAAGACAAGTATCATTAATCTTATTTCACAGGCGAGGAGACTGATGCTGAGAGACATTAAACGGACTACCCTAAATCCCACTACAGAGCTTTTATTGGAACCCAGGGCCTCTAACTCTTAGTTTTATGTTATTTCTACTACAGCCCAGTGCCATCCTGACTCCTTACTTGTAACAGATACTAGAGAACAAATGTAAGAGAAATTGCGAAGAGTTTAACTGAATCACCCATCAAAACCTACTAGAGCATCAGGGAGAATAGGCAAGGAGGAGAAGAAGTCAAAAATGCTGTGGTTTTCAAAACAGTTGGATAGTCCCTGCTTATTCCTAATACACGGAATAGTAAGTTCATAAGTCCGTAATGCCAAGCCCATCAGATAACAAGCCATATTTAAGATGTATTGGCAAAACTACTGCTACAAGTGAGAAACTAAGACGACCTTGTTCTTGAGTTGAGGTATATCAGCCCATGTCACTGTCACTGGAAAGAGAGACAAACAGTGTCTTATCAGATCTTGGATGATTTACCTATTATTTACTTAATTTCACTTAAATCAATAATTATTGGAACTATGCATAAATTATGACTAGAACAATTACGAAGACAAAGGCATTGACTTCAAGAAGTTCATTTTTGGTAAATGCTCTTATGCAAGGCTTTTTAAGGCAAAAGTTTTGATTAAGTTATGCCTGTTTTAGATGGTTTGCTTTTTATTTCTGGACAAGTAAGCAATGACTGAGGGCACTTTTGGTACCTTAGCCATGAGTCACCTTATTTGTTCATGGTACCAAAAAGGCTGAGAAAAACTGTCAAGAAGTTTGGCCTTCTATCCAATAAATGCCTAAGCGTCTATCTTGACTAAAGAGTTGAGATCAGAAGACATTTCCTAGAAGGAGAATGGTAAATGTATTTTAAACCAGAAGACAGGCAGAAATCTTGGCGCACAGGTCAGTCAGGGAAAGGGATGGTCCAACAATAAGACAAGCCAAGATGATCAACTTTCCCCCTGTTTGATAGAAATGCAGTGCTGGTGCTGGAGTCAGAGTGGGTGAGTTGTTCAACTTTCTCCTGCACTTTTGTCTGCCCCATATGCTGCACATTGTCTATTCCATCCGGAATACATTTCTACAAACCCACTGGCTTAAAATAACGCAGTCCAATTCGCTACAGTTTAGGAAGTTAGAAGGTAAAGGCAAACATGGGTTTCGGTGACTGAAATTGGTGGGGTTCTGTTCCTTCTGGCAAAGTTTCAGGGGAACTTTCTGATGGCCTTTCCCAGCTATTGCAACCCACCCACACTGTTGAGTTAATGGCCACTTTCTCCATCCTCAAAGAATACCAAAGCATCTTCACATTTTCTTATCTGACTCCCATTACCCTGCTTCCACTTTTTTTTTTTTCACTTTTCTGGACCCTTGATAATATGGTCATACAGGACCAGTTGTAAAATTCAAATTAAACTTTCTACCTCAGAGTTATCCAAATGATTCTATCTGAGATCTTATTCCCTAAATATCATGATATATCACATAGGTTCTGGGAGTTAGCATTTTTTGTGGAGGTCATCTTTACAGCTCTCTTAGGGAGAAATGAAATTTATGTTAGCCTGTAAGATTCTAGTACACTTTGTGGGGAAAGGGCTTTAAAGCTGTTTAAGTGTCCATGTACAGTCTTTCAGGGATGTCTGTCTATGTTTGGCCCGCTATTCTGGAGGAATGGGTAGGGCAGTAGCTACAGAGCAGTGACAGCAGAGCTAATCTGGACATGTGAGCCCTTAGCTGTGCCCTACACATACAAATACAGCCACAGCAGAGGAATTCCACGATGTAGAACACCAATCCCCATTTCAGCAAGCTGTAGTATGCTTATTCTTTTAAAATACTACATTTCGGAATGGGCCGGCAATTTCATGTGGGGTTGATCTGTTATATAGAATAACTGTTGCAAAATGCATGAGACATTTTAAAATACAGAATCAATTATTATTATTATTTTTTTTTTTTGGTTTTTCGAGACAGGGTTTCTCTGTGGCTTTGGAGCCTGTCCTGGAACTAGCTCTTGTAGACCAGGCTGGTCTCGAACTCACAGAGATCTGCCTGCCTCTGCCTCCCGAGTGCTGGGAATAAAGGCGTGCGCCACCACCGCCCGGTGAGAATCAATTATTGATACTAAGTGATATTTTTCTAGGTAAGGGTTAAAATAGAAGGAAATCTGTCAGTTGTCGTTCCAGCATGTTGAAAATGAAGGGACAGTTAGTTTAACAACACCAGAACTCAACCAGAAAGACATGATCTTGTAATAAAGAGCGAGCTTTCCTAAGAAAGGGAGGGGTCAAGTTAACATGATTTCTTTCTGCTACATTCTACTTTTAACTTAAGGTTTCCCATTTCTCTACTAAGCTTTCTTCAAAGATCATGTAGGTTTGAGAAGCCCTGCCATACACTGTTTAATTTAACACTCCCTGCTTTGCATACCCTTAAGAATGTTGTTGAATGAGTAATCATAATGGAACCGGAGCCACTCACAATGGCGTGCTACTAATTCTGGAACTGAATAATGTTGTCAGTACAGTGTATTAAGAAGTGCAATAATGCATGCAGAAAAGAATGATTTTATGCAGAAAGTGTTGCCTTATCCATGCTGTTAGCAATATTATTGCATTCCATAAAGTCACACTGTGCTTTGACTTCGTGGCGAGCTGGTCTTGCTAACTTAAAACAGCATGTGGCATGTTGAGTGACTTGAGAGGGTACTTACAAAGCTGATTCCTTTATATTAATTCTCGTTTGCCAGTGTTAAAACTTGCTGTAAAATGGCAACAGATTCAAATTAACCAATAAGATTTCCTACACATTAAGTATAGAAAAATAAAAGAATCCAATCCCAAAACTCTCAGGTTGTCTTAGCACATGTCATACTGTCGAATAGCACATAGGGCATTAACAAAATATAGGTCAAAGTTAACTGCTGTAAAGGCAAGTGCAGCAGGCCTGAGAAGACAGAAATTTGACTAGAATACAAACAAAGGCACATAGATTGTTTTCAATTGGTAAATTCTGACCATTTAATTATAATAATTCTTCCTAATGGACTACATCTAACTAGGTTCAATGAGCTTTAATAAAACAAGTTTTATGTTTGCTAGTACTATTTTAACAGCTTCTTCAATAGTTTGAATTACAAAGTAAAACAACTTTTATTGCTTTAATAAGAACATGTTTGTTTTCCTCACTTACATTACTATAGTAACTGCTCATATTACTATTTCAAAATATAACTTACTCTTTGGAGATGAAATTGTTAGATTATTAAGTAGTAAATACAATGAGATGGTTGTATAAATGAGTATGTTATAAAAAAACAAGTAAAATTTTTGTGGTTGTCTTAGTTAAAGTTTCTACTGTTGTTATAAAATATCATGACCAAAAGCAACTTGGGGAGAAAAGAAATTATTTCAGCTTCCAGTTCCACATTGTAGTTCATCACTAATGAAAGTCAGGGCATGAGTATAAACAGGATAGAATCCTGGAGGCGGGGGCTGATGCAGAAGCCATGAACAGGTACTGCTTATTGATTTATATACCTCGTTGCCTGTTTGGCCTGCTTTCTTAAAGAACTCAGGACCACCAGCCTGGGAGTGGAACTTTCCTCAGTGAGCTGTCTCCCCACATCAATAGTTAGAGAAGAAAATGTCCTACAGCCAAATATTATGGAGATGTTTTCTCCGTTGAGGTGTTTCTTCTCAGATGAGTCTGGCTTCTGTCAAAAAGACAGAAAAGTGGCCAGCATACTGGCAAAAACATGGTGGCTTCATAGAAATGAAAAATATTAATAGTAAATAGGGAAAATATCTTTTTATAATGTGGAATCACTACGATTTCAGTGGGATTACTAATTTCTAAATATTGAAACACTTGATTCAGAGTTTATTTGGAGGAACTTATGATCATTTTTATGATTTAATAAGAGATAAGGCCATGAATTTTTCATGGATATTGATATTATTTTGAAGAATAAAGCAAAACTGGAGGAGTTGAAGTGGTGAGGTTAGCTGGAAAGTCTTCCCAGTAAATAGCAGGTGTGGAGGCACAAACTAGGTGATGTATAAATACCTTTGAATTTTTTTTTGTGTGTATCTCCATTTATTTTTTTTAATTAAAAATTGCCATCTCCTCCCCTCCTCCTCCCCCTCCCCTCCCCTCCCCTCCACCCACACCCCCACTCCCTCCCTCTTGAGGCCAAACAGCCATCAGGGTTCTCTACACTATGTTGAGACCAAGGTCCTCCCAACTCCCCCCAGGTCCAGGAAGGTGAGCAACCGAACTGACAAGGCTCACACAGAGCCCGTCCATGTCGTAGAGACCAAGCCCATCGCCATTGTCTTTGGCTCCTCGGTCAGCCTCCACCATCAGCCACCCTCAGAGAGTCCGATTTGGTCGCATGTTCCATTAGTCCCATTCCAAGTGGACTTGGAATGACAGAGCCCCACATAGGAGCACTGGACTGAGCTCCCAAGGTCCCGATGAGGAGCAAAAGGAGGGAGATCATGAGCAAGGAAGTCAGGACCGTGAGGAGTGCGTTTACCCATTGAGACGGTGGGACAGATCTAACGGGAGACCACCAAGTCCAGTTGGAATGGAACTGATGGAACAGGGGACCAAACCGGGCTCTCTGAATGTGGCTGACGGTGGAGGAGGACTGAGAAACCAAGGACAATGGCAATGAATGTGAACTCTACAGCATGGACGGGCTCACTGTGAGCCTTAACCTTCACCTGGCGATGGATGGAGATAGAGACAGAGCCCCACATTGGAGCACCGGACTGAGCTCCCAAAGTTCTGATGAGGAGCCGATGGAGAGAGATCATGAGAAAGTCAGAACCATGAGGGACGCGTTCACCCACTGAGACGGCAGGACAGAACTAATACCTTTGAATTTTATGGTATACATTTCTTTCTGAGGTTCAGAGAATTACTGCTGATAATTTTCTTTCTAGAACTTTTTGAACAAATTAAACTGAAGTAACTCTTTAGACTTTGTTAGCCTAAATTGTTTTCTTCTTTGTGACATTTCAATTAGTGGTTCACCTAGTGACCTAGTGTGGCTCTCATTGGAATTTAATAGAAATGTTGATTATCAAACTTCACCCATACCTAGCTGATTATGTACTTCTACGCATCTTCAGTGGCAAAAGTCAATGGAGAGAAATATCTGAACCTGGTTTTTGTGTCAGCCAATGTTCTTTAACCTTGCTTCACAAGCAGCAGTATGGAAATTAATTGGGAATTTGTTGATAATGTCAACTCTCAGACCTAAACAGAGCCCCAAATAGACCCTTTAATCTGTACTTGAACATGGCTTTAAGCAATTCTTAGGCATGAGTGAGTTCTCCTAGAACATTGTGTTTCTAATTTGTAATGCTGTATCTGAACACATCTAAGTCAAAAGAGTAATGAGCTCAAGTTTTCTATTAGTCAAGGAAGTTAGAGTGTGAACATTAAACGACTATTAATACATGGACTTGAGAAGATGAATTTACAAAGAGTATAACCAGTGACTGAGGGCAGACAATCCAGAGCAATGTATTCTGTTTTAAAGAGCATATGATATTTGAAAGTTATGTATATGTTAAATTTCAGAATTCTTTCCCTGTGCTAGTTTGGGAGACAATGCATTTCTGAGGAAAATGAGCATATGCATTTATACAATGTACAAGGCTCTTATACTGATAACACAATGCATACAGAAAACTAATTTTCAATAGGGGGAATGCTACTTACATGGAAATATTGTCCTCCAAAACACCTTCCCCTGATTACTTCCATCTACAGTCTATTTTTCCTGAGGCTGGGTTTCTATGCATAGTGCTGTCTGTTCTGGAACTCACTTTGTAGACCAGGCTGTCCTGGAACTCAGAGTTTCGCTTCCCTCTGCCTCCCAAGTACTTAGATTAAAGGTGTGAGCCACCACCGCCCAATTTTATCTACATTTACTGATGACAAAATATTTTGGGGATTCTTATGAACAGAAGCCAATCATCATACAGTATTCAAGTACTGTGAGATTTTTAATCAAGAGCCAGTGAATCAAGACATCCCTCAGAGCCATACTAACATGCGTATATCTACATGCTATGACCATTAGGTAAAAAGAGACTGGACACAGATCACCATTAACATATACACTTAAAGGAATATGACATTTTAATATTGTGCATAATGATAACATTTAGGAGCAGTTTTAATAAACATCTACCTTTTATTCAAAAATTGCATCTTAATTTATTAGCTACTTCATTTCATTTAACTTGAAGCCAAATCAACTCTCAAAATACATAAAAAAATTAAGCCTTCTTATTATATCATTTTGCCACAATCCTGTTATCTCTTCACCATACTAGCATCCCAGTTTCTGTCACATCTGGTAAAGGAAGGGGTTAAAGAAGTAGGACCTGTGACTGAAAAGGAAGGGAACAAATGGGGGTGTCACGGATAAGAAAAGTGCTTTTCATTTTTACTTGGAAGAGTAAAGACACTTTTCCTAAGTGAAACATTTATAATACTCCATTGATCTTCAGAAATAAAACCATGTTTCTTCCTTAATCATTTTAAATAGGTTGACTTGTAGCAATCCATTTTATTTTACTTAGTCTCAAACTCTCATGCTAAGAAACACCTTAAAACCATCTATTTATACTATGAACTATTTTTTTCTAAAACACATTGGTCAATACATAATCATGAAATTTTGTAAAAAGCATAAATTTGGGGTATTAAGTAATAATATTCCAATATTCTTATAATAAGAAGTGAACACTTGAGAGAAAAGCTCTTATAAATAACAGATAATACATAAACAGATATTACAAATTAAATTGATGTACAAAATTAATCATAATTTTCCCTATGGTTAATCATATTGCAAGTCCAAATATCTGAATTATAAACTGTTGTTGAACGAATATAACTACTTACCAAAAGGTTCCTGATAGCTCAAAAACTGATAAAAGTTAGTAAGACATGATTGAGTTAAATTTTCAGATTCACAATTCACAAACACAATTAAGTTCTAAGGATGTATTCCAGGGCCTTACACATGCTAACCAAGTGCTCTGCCACTAAACAACCCCCCAAAATGTTTAGGTTAGGTTTCTGGTTGTTTATTCATACCCTTTCCAGAAATATTGATATTATTTGTCGTTCTAAGTGATTCTTTATATCACAAAGAGGTAGTTGGGGGATATAATGATAGCCAAGTACTTGGAGTGCAAGCATCAGAATCTTGAATTTGATTCTCAGAAACTCTGTAGTGAAATGTGGTTTCATGCACTTGTATTCCCAGTACTGGCAAGAAGGCATATAGATTCCTGCTGCTTGCATAGTTGAAGTGACACACAACAATGGGAGACACTGTTACAAAAAGAAAGGTGGATGGTGCCTTAAGAATGACACTCCAGATTGTCCTTTCTGAGCACACACACAAAAGCACACACTCATGCATGTACACACACATGCATATGTCAATACCAATGTGGGGTCTCTCATTGAACCAAAACCTAAAAAATTTGGATAAAGTTGTAAGAGACCCAATTCCAGGAATTCAGGTGCCTCATCCATCCCCATTATCCTAACATTAGAGTTACAGAGCCTAACTTTTATGTCTGTACTCAAGATCTGAACTCAGGTTCCATATGCCTGTGCAGAAAGCACATTGGTGACTGAGCCATTCCTGCTGCCTCTAATTTTTCTTCCTAATATTCTATATATAATTTATAAATAAGATGTATGCTAGAAATAAACCTTACATTCCAGTTAAATTTAGTTATTTTAGTTTCGTGTCTTGAGTTGCTTCTTACATAGCAGTGATTTTTGTCATACAAGTACTCAAACATAAAATTCTCAGAAGTAATGAATGACTGTATTTTCTGTGCTTCTAAAACAGGCTTGGACAATGACATGTATTTTCCATTATGAGTGTTATAAATTCCTAATACATCTTTCATAGTATTCTGAAAAACAAATAACTAATATTCCTTAAGAATGATATGGCAGGGACTGGAAAGATGCCTCAATCATAAAAGGCTAGGCTCACAACCAAAAATATAGAATGCTATGGCTTTAACAGTGGAGTCTTAAGAGATGCTAAGAGGCAACACTTCAACTTCAACTGTAGACTATGTTAGGAAATCGTCCCTAGAGCAATAAAGAGTGATTCTGTGAAAGACAAAAGTTCTCTTCTCTTGGATTAATTATGATCTCTACAACAGTATGTTCTTATGCTCCCACTGTGCACATGAGATTTGGCCAATCTGAATTGATTTGTAAGGGTTAGCTGCACTGCATTTTAAACACTTAGTATGGAAAAAATATATCATGAATAACATTCCTGATAATTACATGTTAAAATAATATTTGAAGTGATGACATTTGAGTATGTTGGGAAATATAAAATATTAACACATATTTTGCTTTTTACTTTTTAATTGTTACTTAAAATTTTAAATTTCATATGTGCCTTAAATTCTACCTCAATTGGATTGAACTGCAGCACAAAAATTAAGAGATATAAATGGCTCTCCAGATAGTTTAGTTTTTATGTCATAAACCAACAATTTTTTCAACAAATTTTCTCTGACTTGAAATGACAGAAAACAAAGAGAACTTTCATACTGTGGGTACTTGAAAGCAGGGGCCTAACTATTGTGGTGCTTAGAAACAGGCTTCTGTTTTTTCATGGATGCCAAAAAGGAAAGAAAAAGAAATTAGCAAATTGTTTTTAAGAAAATAAACCTATAAGTATCTTCTTGTGATATATTATTTTCCTTTTACTTTATATAACAATGGAGATCTATGGTTTCATGTATATTTTTCTCTAAACCAAATATGTACTTAAAATATATTTATTGTTAATTTATAAATACTCTTAAATAGTTAGAATTGAAAGATCATGGATTAAGTTAATAAGACAAAATTATTCTCTATATAATTAATATTATAATAAAGTGTTATAGAATATTATTTTAATTAGACTAAGATATGTCACATTTGTTTATGCTGTGGAATATAATTATGTGAAGGTGTGATACACTGGTTTTTGCTGCCTCTGTTAATGATGTAAAAATGTGTTATATCTGTTTATGCTGCATTTACTTAATTATGTAAAGATGTGTTGCTCTTTCACCTTCTAAGGCACATGACTGTTCTAATGAAAATCTGAACAGCCAATAGCTAGGCAGTAGAAGGATAGGTCAGGCTGGCAGGCAGAGAGAATAAGTAGGTGGAAAAATCTAGAGTGGGAGAGTGGGGAGAAGAAGGGGAAGAGAATAACAGAAAAAGAGAGGGACACACCTGGCGTCAGCCAGGCAACAACTAGCCAGATAGATGGAATAGGATAAGAAGGAAAGAAAAGTAGAAAGCCCCAGGTAAAACACAGATGAAGAGAAACAAGTTAAGCTATAAGAGGTAGCAAGAAACAAGCATAAGCTAAGGCTGAGCATTCATAACTAATAATAAGTCTCTGTGTCATGATTTGAGAGCTTGTAGATGAAAGTTTTTATCCAACCCAGTCCCATTCAATCTCAAATCAACACACAGAGGTATATAGTAATTATAAATGGTTTGGCATATTGCTCAGACTTATTACCAAGTAACTCTTACAACACAAATTAACCCATAATTCTTGTCTATGTTTAGTCACGTGATCTGGTACCTTTTCTCAGTGAGGTATCCTCAACTTGCTCCCTCTGCATCTGGCATATGACTGCATCTCTTCCTTTCCTCTTCCCAGAATTATTCTAGTCTGGTCACCCTGTCTATACTTCTTGCCTGGCTACTGACCAATCAGCATTTTATTAAACCAATATGAGGGACAAATCTTTACAGTGTACAAGGGCATTATCCCACAACAGGAGATAGTTGGTGGTCCAAAAGAAAGGACCTGGTACAATAAAGCATGTTGAAGGAATACTATACATATCATAATATAATATAAGCTGTCATAAAGTTTGAATATAAGTGATGCTATCAGTGTTTTATAAATATATATATATATATATATATATCACTAAAATTTCATCATGTAAAAATGTCAAATAAAAAATATCCTAAGTCGTTTTTGTTTGTGGCAACGACTACAGAACTTATCCATTTTAGGCACTTGCCTTACCACCAAGATGCTCCATACCTTAAAGCCTTGTAGGTGACTGTGTTCTAGAACAATTTACTTACTAGTAGAGATATGCTTTTAAATATTTCCCTTATTATTAAAAGCTCCCTTAGAATAAAAGCTTGCTCTGTACATGCATAAACACCAATATGTTGATTTCAAGTAAAAGAAAGTCTATCTAGTTGAATCATAAAATTTGCAGGCAAATGGATGGAACCTGAAAATATCATCCTGAGTCAGGTAACCCAGACCCAGAAAGATAAACACAGGATATACTCACTCATAAGTGGATATTAGATATAAAGCAAAGAATAATCAGGATACAACCAATAGTCCCAAAGAAGCAAGCTACCAAGGAGGACCCTCAGGAGGACACATATGGAGGGCCCTAGGAAGGGGAAATAGACAAGGTCTCCTGGGTAAACTGAGGGTGGGGTGAGGGGGATAAGAACATGAGGGAACAGGATGGTTGAGTAGTAGAGTAGGGAGAGGGACAGAAAGGGAGAGCAATGAAAGAGATATCTTGATAGAGAGAGCCATTTTGGGATTATGGAGAAGCCTTGGTCTAGGGAAACACCCCGGAATCCACAAGGATGGCCCCAGCTAAGACCCTAGTAACAGTGGAGAGGGTTCCTGAACTGACCTGCCCCTGTTATCAGATTGATGACTATGCTAATTGTCATCATAGAATCTTAATCCAGTAACTGATGGAAACAGATGCAGAGATCCCCAACTAAGCACTTGGCCAAACTCTAGGAGTCCAGTTGAAAAGAGGGAGGAGTGATAATATGAGCAATGGGGGTCAAGATCATGATGGGGAAACCCACAGAGACAACTGGCCCAAGCTAGTGAGAGTTCATTGACTCTGAACTTACAACTGGAACCTGCATAGAGAGGACTGAATTGTCCCTCTGAATGTGGGTAACAGTGTGTGACTTGGTCTGTTTGTAGGACCTCTGGCAGTGGGATCAGGATTTATCCCTAGGGCATGAGCTGAGTTTTTGGAGCCCAGACCCTCTGGTGGGATACCTTGCTAAGCCTTGATACAGGGGGGAGGATCTTGGTCCTGCCTCAACTTGGTATAACAGGTTTTGTTGACTCTCCATGGGAGCCTTAACCTCTCTGTAGAGAGTGTGGGAGGGGGAGTTATGGGGAAGGGGGAGGAGGAGAGGGACTAGGAACTGTGGTTGGTATGTAAAATAAACAAAAATAATAATAGTCTATCTAGTTGAGGGGTTCAAACTGCTTTCACTTCTTCAATTTTGAACAAGTGTTTTAATTCATCATAAATACATCATACCTCCCTTTCTGATTGGGGCAAAATATGAGCGGGAAGTAAATGAATGCTTTCTCCACTTCCCATTCCATTCTAACAAGTTCTCTGAAACAGCAATTTCTCACCTCCTCTGTGGAGGCTATTTTCAATTAAAAATACATAAGAGAGGGCATAACCATAGAGACAATATTGAGTAGTGTTTTTTGATAATTAGCAGTATATTCCTTCCAAAGTTTCAGAGGTACTTCCATCTAATTATTTGTCTGAATAAAATATTTGGCATTCATTTTCCACTTAATGTAATGCTGGGCCAATCACTAAAGGAAAAATGCTAAAATAAAAAGACAACCTCAAAACTTGATTTCAGCTTGGACTTAAATGATGCATAAGAAAAAAAATTCACTTTCAAAGGACCTGTGCCGTATATTTCTTTTAAAGATAGCAACTCATGTACTTTATAATATAATGGTAATAATGTTGCCTTTGAGTTAACTGTATAATAATTTACGCTTGGTACTGCAATAACTGAGTAAACAGAAGCTTGTACCGGAGGCATTCCTTTCTTTTATTTATTATAATATTTTTCCATAATTTAATGAGAAACATTTGAAAAGCAACATTTTTATTCTTTCATCTTAAATTAATTTACAGTGCTACAAGCTATAATAAAATGAGAGAAACCATCAGCAGAAAGCAAAGTTAATAAAGACAGATATTCACAAAGTTTCAAGGACTGGAAAAAAAGCTCTAATCACAAGAATATTTGCTCCCTTCTTTGTTTTTGCTTAGTTCAATTTGTCAGTTTGGTCTCAATTATTCTGTACTTACAACTAACATAACATAATACTGATGAAGTGGAAAATATGTATTACTGAAAGAAAATATACATAGTTAAAATACCCAAAAACAACAACAAAAAGTGATATATTTTAGTAAGCAACTTTATGGCTTACACAAAGATGTCTATGGCATGATTTAAGATTTACTTTATTATTGGAAAGAAATATTCTCCCTAGCGTACTATGGACATTCACCTTTTTTTAGTTAGGTTTTTAAATTTTTTATTCATTTTACATGCTGACACCTGTTCCCCTTCCTTCCACTTCTCCTGCATCCTCATCTCACCCCATCCACTCCTCAGAGGGGGTAAGGCCTCCCTTGGGGAGTCAACAAAGTCTGATATGCCAAGCTGAGGCAGGATCAAGCCCCTCCCATGTGCATCAAGGCTGAGCAAGGCATCCCACCATAGAAAATGGGCTCCAAAAAGTCAGGGATAGATCCTAGTCCTACTGCCAGGGGCCCCACAAACAGACCAAGCCAAATAACTAACTGCAAGGGAGGCTACTACAGGATAACTTAAAATTTTGTCCAGATGCTGAAAGCTGAATAACAATTGAGATTATCCCGGCCACGGAATCCTTGTCAAGGGACTGAAACTTCCTGAACCTCAGTTTCTTTATAAGGATAGTCAGAATGTGACAAAATCAAGGAGACATTCCCAGAGATAAAATTCTGGGAGCATCTCTGAGAACTCTGAGGTCACTGAGAAGCTGCATATAGCTAAATGTTACATTGTGGTATAATATCCATATATCATGCTGTATATAGTATTAAATATTTGTCTTCCATTTGCTAGATGACAGAACAATTCCTTATGAGTTTCAAAATACTCCGAGCTTGGAATATTTGCTATTTTGTCCAGAAACAAGCACATTCTCTACCACACAGCATATTTCCTTATATAAAGCATCCTATGGCACTAGTCATCAAAGTATGCTCAATAGAGTGGCAAATACAACATCCTCTGGAATACAGGATCAGCCTTTCTAGATGTGGGACCACCCACACGGTCTGCAGGGAGTTTTTACGTGCTCAGCAGTGTCATAGAACACTAAGAGAAGAATATGGATGTTGGTGTTTTTTTTTTTTTGGAGGGGGGAGGTTTCGAGACAGGATATCTCTGTGCAGCTTTGGAGCCTGTCCTGGTACTCACTCTGTAGACCAGGTTGGCCTTGAACTCACAGAGATCCACCTGCCTCTGACCCCTGAGTGCTGGGGTTAAATGTCTGCTCATGGATGTTGTTCTTAACCACAGTACTGTCCTTTGGAGAAAATAGATGCAAAAGACAATATAAAGAACATTTAAGTGTTTGGGGTGTAGATCAGCAATAGGGCACTTGCTTTCCATGTGAGAGACTAAATATTAACAACAGCAGGGTGAAATTTTTTAAATAAATAGTATCTATAGATTATCCATTCAAGCAATTGCTGTGTAACAAATAATGAGGGGGCTGTGAAAACCTTTGTGCACAGTACTGATAAGTGAAGAAGTTCAGAACAGGACATATTTAACGTTATTTATAATTAGAGGGTCATAATAATAATTTATGATACCTGACTAGTCAACTTGGAAAACTAAGCATATGCCCTGGAGGAGTTTATATAATGCTAAAAGACAAGAGTCTCTCTCTCCTCTCTCTCTCTCTCTCCTCTCTCTCTCTCTCCCCTCTCTCTCTCTCTCTCTCTCTCTCTCTCTCTCTCTCTCTCTCTCTCTCCTCCCTTCCTCCCTTCTTTTCTCTCCCCACCTCCCTTCTTCCCCCAACAGCTTTAGCTGCTTTGAAATTCACTATGTAAACAAGGCTGGCCTTGATCTAAAGGGAACCCAACAGGTCTCTACCTCCTGAGTCTGGAATTAAAGCCACACACCACCACACCAAAGAGATTCTTAAATTAATATACTTTTTTGGTTGCCTGTGTTCTGGTTTTTCTAATTCAACTGTGCAAAATTAAAGAGTGAAAGAAAGAGACCAATGTTAATTCAAACCAATGCAGAATATTGTATAGAAAAGGAAATGGAGATGGACCTCGAAGGAGCATATTATATAAAGGTGAAAATCAGATAAATTAGTATATTTTAAGAACATCCTTACACATAGCAATAACAATACCTACATAGAATCATTTTATTTCTCATAGGTGATACTGTCATGATAGCTGATTTATGAATACATATCACAAGGTTGTGGGCCTGGTTCAAATTAGAATACACTATGTTCCTGTTTTATTTTTCCTGTTATTTTGAAAAACTGTTGCTTTTTTTTTAAAAAACATTCCTGCTGGTGGCCAAGAGAGACTCTAATAAATGAGTAAATGGAATTGTCTAAGAAACAGGTTAGTATTTACATATTTATAGGTAATAAAGTATACAAAAGTGGTTGTTACAAAAAATAATTAAAGTGAAGATAGGGTCATTAAGCTACCAAAATCTGTATGTGTGCCACTTTAGGTTAAACCCCTATGGAAAAACAACTCAGTAGATTTCAATTTCAATACCTGGCTAAATAGAGATCATACACTCACTTAGTTGAACAGGAAATAATACTAGCAAAATGATTAATGATCTTAATTAGCAACAACATAATAAAATAATACAGCACAGTAATAAAAATACTTTTGTGCCATGGGCATTGCACGGCATTGCTATCAAGCAAATTGCTTCATAGAAACTGAAAAGCCTTATGGAGACATCCAGAAGTACCAGTTTACATGGCGAGAAATGTAGCAAAGAATTACCTACCAGTGGGTGAAATCTAAGAAAAAATTTATAACAAGAAAAAATAAATCAATTTAAAAATAGAACTTAACCATCAATGAAGTTTTTAAAATATTAAATACTTATAAAGTTTAACATGAAGGGATGGTAAAAAACCAGATGCCATTCAAGAAAAAAACATCTGACTTTTACTGCTGCTGTTCATGTAGGCTTTCAGTGTGTTAACAAAAGACAAAATTAAAGAGCTCTTTGAAAGAAGACATTTAACGGATGTTTGCAAAGGTTTTCTTGAGTTAGAAAGCTCTGAACACTAAATATACTTGGGAAGTGATTACAAAGCGTTAGTGGTAAACATAGATTCTAGAAATGGTGCAATTATCATTTTCTCCTTCTTTTAATTATTAAAAAAGTTCCATTTAAGGTCTTGAATTTGCCAGACTAATCCAAATTTACTGGCAAGAGCCATCCTTGAATTTGCTTTAATCTGTTTAGTTACGAAAATGGTGAATACTTTCTAATCAAGAGACCTAGAGTCTCAAAGGCATAATGTTCTTCCCAAATTGGTTTAACTTCAAGTTACTCAATTGGAGATCTGAAGAATTACAAGTTCATTCTTTTCCTTAGAATCATAGCAACTGCCTCTGTGTTATGTATGAGATACTCAATAAATATCTTGAAGGACTATTTCTGAAGAAGGTAATAAAAGGAATTATTTTGGTCAAAAGTATTTCAATTTCTAGGGAAACCTGTTTCTTCCCTAATGATAGTGAAGATAGAATTATGACAACTGCAAAATATCTAGTTTTAGCTTCCTGATTCTACCGATTTCCTGGGTTCCTCTCTGCTCTCAGAGTTATTCCATTTTGCTGACACTTCTCAAAACTTAGGTCACCACGATGGCAGCCTGATATTGATGAACATCATTTGCATAGAAATAGCAGGCACCTTATGTTTGAAGTTAACCAGGGTCTTGCTTTACACATTCTCCCTTAGCACAGTATTTTAGCGATCCTAAGAAATACACAGGACAGATTTCTCTGGCAGAATTTCTCTGTATATTTAACAACTGTTGGCAAGAAAATTACTGCTGATCAATGCCCGGAGAAAGGTTATTCAATGGTGGCTAATAAAGATACAAATGGAGGAGTCTAGAACATTTACCTCGATATTCTTGGGCCTTAGTGGGAGTGAGTTAGCTTTTTGGTTATGAATGTTTTGGGAATAATTTTCTGTTATTCGGCAATGCTTGTGTTTATAACTTCCAATATAACGAATGACATGCTATCTTTACAAAGATATTGAAGTGATATCTTTACAAAGATATTGAAGTGATAATTTAAAATCTTATATCTAATAAAAGAAATTGTGGCATGTAAAAATAGCCTAATTTTAATGTGACATCTATTCCTTGTGATAAAATATTATCACATATGGGCAGTAAATAAGCTCTTGGAAAAGGACAAGAATTCCAGGTGACAGTTACTATAGTACCAAGAAAATGGAGGTACAAATGCTCACTATAAACTAAGAAAATTGGGCTGGAGAGATAGCTCAAGGGTTAAGACCACTGCCTGCTGTTCCAGAGGTCCTGAGTTCAATTCCCAGCAACCACATGGTGGCTCACAAACATCTATAGTAGGATCTGGTGTCCTCTTCTGACCTGTAGAACACTGTATGCATAACGAATAAATAAATCTTTAAAAAAACTAAGAATATTTCAAACTGTGTTTGTACTGGTGTCTTGATAACAAACATTTATTTATCCTAACTATAGGGTAGACATGGTTATATTATGTGAACTGTATGTTAATTGTTCTGTACAATTTCAATATATTGACACTATAGTACAATGGCTCATAAGTAAATCATGTTAAGTCATTATTTTAGCCAGTATTTATATTGCTGACTATATATGGCTCAACATTCTACATGAAAGCATCTATTCAAGGTCATGATAAATGTTCTTAAATTGGAATAAATTAAAAAGAGGCTAGTCCTGTAAAGGGACTGGAAACACAATAATTTTTGGATTACAGGAATAAAGATTGCCTTGTCCAAACCATTCTGCTTGGGTTTGAGCTATTGCTATAAATGCTCTTGGTTTCTTCACTCTTATGGTGTAGGAGGTCCTTCTGTCTATGTGTAGCCTTCATTGGTTAATAAAGAAACTGCCTTGGCCTGTTGATAGGGAAAAACTTAGGTAGGTGAGGAGGAATGAACTAAATGCTGAGAGAAAGAAGGGCAGAGTCAGAGAAGCCATGGATCTACTGCCTGAGACAGACGCCAGTTAGAATCTTTGCTGGTAAGCCACTGCCATATGGTGATACACAGATTAATAGAAATGGGTTAAATTAATATAAGAGTTAACAAATAAGAAGCTAGAGCTAATGAACCAAGCAGTATTTTAAGTAATACAGTTTCTGTGTGATTATTTCAGTTTTGGGTGGCTGGGACTAACAAGTAGGCCTTCCTCCTACATTCTTAGGGGTGCTTCCAGTCTGTTCCTCACAGAAATTTGCATTTTACCAAGGCACAAAGTGAGCACAAAATGAACAAATAACATCATAGCAAAAAAATTTAAATTTGTATCAAAATAAACTCAGTCAAAATTTGAACTTCAAATACCTCAGAAGAGACAACTGAGCAAAAATATATTTCAGGTAGTAATTAATAATATTAACTTTCTTATTATTGATATAGATGATATAACAAGCATTAAAACAACATAGTATGATACTACTTGATGTGATGAATTTTCTTAAATTACTTGTCAATAGACACACAACAGGACTTAATTCAATACTCCAGGCTCACATATAAAGGAATGCACTGCACAGCTTTCTAAAAGTATCTTATTTTGCCTTAGGTCACTTTATCCATATTTTTTTTTAATGTTAATGCCCTTGTTTCCTTTCTGGTGGATTTCTTTTACAACAGTACCCTGCCAAGCCTTTAGTAGTTCTTTACTGAGGGAGACTTCACTCCTTGACCTTCACACTCATGACCCATCGTGTAATGTGTTTCTATAATCTCTGTCATTTCCAGATAACACCCTTCCTGTGAAATACTGAAAAAATACTTTACTTGTTTATGTTTTATCATGTGTTTTATTGGCTCTTTTTCTCCAGTTTCTCTTTGAAGTTCTTTTGAAGGGTTTTATACTTGTGTCACTTGAAATAATTTTTATTACACATTTGTGCCAGTCAAAAAGCAACTGGAGTATTTGGATTTTTTTAACCATATGACACAAACAGCCTGCAAATATACTACTACAAGGCTCTTACAGTTTATGTTTTTCTTTCAAATTTAGGTCAAAAGCCAACATAATTAGATGGAGCGAGTGTTGCATGGAAGGGTTGCCAAGCAGATAATAAGTTTAGAATTCATAATTGAAAATTAATACATAAACATTTGCATTCTTAAATTGAATAAAATGGATTGTCTCATTACGTACATCATCAGATGCTGCACATTTTACATGCTGAGTAAGGAGAGAACCATTTATTTTATTTTGATGGATGCTTCTAGGCTGCAGTGTACCTTAAGAGTTTAGGGGAGCCGGGCGGTGGTGGCACACGCCTTTAATCCCAGCACTCGGGAGGCAGAGGCAGGCGGATCTCTGTGAGTTCGAGACCAGCCTGGTCTACAAGAGCTAGTTCCAGGACAGGCTCCAAAGCTACAGAGAAACCCTGTCTCGAAAAACCAAAAAAAAAAAAAAAAAAAAAAAAAGAGTTTAGGGGAGACAACGCAATCATAATCAGAGATGAATTTTGCTTTTGTTTCTCAAAGTTCGAAGACAATCCAATCATAATTAGAGGAATCCTTACAACAGCTACATAATAGTTACTTATTAGCATTCTCTTTTAAATAATTTACTGAAATTATCACTGCTACAGTAGAAAGTAGATTAAATTTCTGGCCATGATTGTGACACCCTCCTGAAAATACTACACATTTACATGCCTGCCTTGTCTTGATATGCTGTGGGACAATGGCCTTTTATCTCGTCACTTGTATTATTTTTAATAAAACACTGAGTGGTCAGTAACCAGGAAGGAAGTAGAGGCGGGGCAATGAGAATAAGAGAATTCTGGGAAGAGAAAAGATTCAGTCTGCAGTCATCACTCAGACATAGAGGACGTAGACGAGAATGCCTTGCTAATGAAAGGTACAAAGCCATGTGGCTAAAAGACAAGAATTACGGGGCAAGATCTAAAAATTAATTAATAAGAAGCCTGACCTAATAGCCCAACCAGTCTATGATTAATGTAGACCTCTGTGTATTTCTTTGGGACTGAATGACTGCAGGACCTAGTGGTACAGAAACCTCTGTCCACATTGATACAGAAGGAGAGTATTCTTTTATCACCTTAGATTTTGGTTTGGCATGAATTGTTTACACTGTATAAATCCATATGACAAAAGCAGATATATGCTCCTTTGTTTGCCACAAGATGATCATACTCTGATTAGCTACTATCCTTGTTTGCATGATTCTTACTAAGTCTGTGATGTAGACTGAAGATTAATCTGCATATTAGCCAGAACACATTGAGCTAAGATCAGCTAAACACTACTAAAGTGCACACCCACAAAAACATAAAAATGTATTTCTAGTGCAGCTCTAAAATTAACCCTTTATTGTTTATTATACATACGAATCAACCAAAAAATATTACAAACTTCAATGTGTTTCCGAGGCAGGATGGCCCAGAGATCTAGGATAGAATCAAACATGACTGGAGGAAAACTATGTCAATGAAATGATGCCCTAATAATATTCTGCTATAGCCATAGATTGGTGCCTACCCCAAATGTCATCAGTGAGGCTTTATCCAACAACTGGTGGAAACTGATGCAGAGACCTACAGTCAAACATTAAGTCAAGCTCAGGGAATCCTGCTTAAGAGAGGGAGGAAGGATTATGGAAACCAGAGGGAGGGATGAAGAACATCTCAAGAATCCCCACAGTATCAACTAACCTAGGCTCATAGGGACTCACAGAGAATGAACTGAAGACCAGGGAGCCTGCATATGACCAACCTAGGTCCTCTACACATTCTAGACAGTTGTGTAGCTTGGTCTTCTTGTGGGACTCCCAAGAGTGGCAGCAGGGGCTGTCTCTGACAGTTTTACTGGCTTTGGGGACCCTATTCCTCATATTGGGTCTCCTTGCTCAGCCTTAATACATGGGGAGGTGCTGAGTCTTAACTGCGACTTGATATGTGCTTTTCTGAATCAAAATGGAGAAGTGGATGGATGATGTGGGGTGGGAGGAAGAGGGGATGTGAAGTGAGGAAAGAAAGGAGAGGAAATTGCAATGGGATGAAAAATAAACAAATTAATATAAAGAAAAGAAAGCAAAAATGTGTTTCTGAGGCAATATAGCAAAAAATCCTACAGAATGTATACCAATCAAATTGAAGAAAAACCTGAAATTAGAAAGTTGTCACATTCTCATGACAAAACTCACATTTATGCTAGATATCAGGATCAGGTCCCAGTAATTGACTTGGGACAAAGGTTAGAAATAAAGAAGCAAAACTATTAGTCAAATTTAATTCATTAGGTGATAGTTTCACATTTTTCAAGCAAACAAGAAACCTACAGTCCTTGAAAGCTGCCTGCTGTGATACGCTAATGACTGAAATCGTTGGTTTTGGAATAGTTCCAAAACGCCACATTCAAGTTTTAAACAAAATTGGATCCTCAAACAAACCTTGCTCTGAAACAGAAGGAGTCCTCTGTATAGGTAGGACGAGGAATTAAGGATGCTCTCAGCGTTTCTCTGCTATTTCTAAAGGGTGGTAATGAAACAGGTACTCTCTTGCTTTTTATTCATGTCTAAAGAGTCCTTCTTATGCTTATTGCTACACGGTTGAAGTTTTCATTCCATTCCCACCAACATAGAACTATTTTGAGGGGCTAAGAGATAAGATTTTGTTGGCAAAATTCCAAGTTCATGGCTCAGTCAGATGATTATTTTGTGTCTTAGGTAGTCTGAATAAGATGTCAGCTTTTTCTACACTTGAAAGTGGGAAAAGTATAGGAGACCAAATGAGGAAGCAATGAAGTAATTTCTTAATACCAACCTTGTTGAAAATTAATAATTATTTTGTTTTACATTGGAGGTTGATAAAATTGACATATTTTAAAGCGTACTTCCATAACTTCATTTTTCTTATCTGGTAACTATATTCAATGATTCAAAGACTTTCTTTTCAGCCCTTCTCATCCATAATCCATGGATAGTATACTGCTGTTCCAAGCTCCAAGAGAAGCGCATATCTAATTTCTTTTTCACCAAAGACCCTCCTTTTACTTCACAAGTCATCTCAATGGAATGGAAGATGTACATTCTATATAGCTTTATCACAAAACTTCTGCTGAGCAATTTTCCTTTGAAGTAACAAATAAGTGTATGAACTGTAAGTATTACTTAGAGATTAGAACATGGTGGCAATAGATTCATTCTTCTCTCTGAATTTAAAAAGCCGAATAATTCACTACTCAGAGATTTTAATAGTTGTAAATAATGCAATTAATAAGATCATATTGGAGAAAGAAGGAGTTAAAAGATCAAGACTCCCTGGATATCACGAAATAATGATTCCTACAGGTGCTGCTAATGCATAGCCATTAATAAAAAGCTGCGTGTTAGCAAATTTCCAGCATGTGGTTCCTAAGAATATCATTTACGTGACAAGATTAAGACTGCTGTTTATAATTGCCTTAGTTAATTGGGGATACATTGAAGTTAAGGATAGTTAAGTGGCAAAGATCAATGATACTAGGCTTGTAGGATATTCAAGAAATTTTGTTGAGAAATGAGAAATCCAAATGTGAGCAGCCGCCAAACAAAGAACTGGTTGAGCTGTGTCTCTTGGCCAAGGGCATTGGGTGTAAATGTATAGGCATGGGCATCTTTAAGCCAGTACAGCAGGTTGTAGGTGTGAAGAAGGTTTGACTGACCATGTTTTGATTCTCTGGGCATAGTCTGATTGTCCCACGTTCTCATTGAACATTGGTTTCTAGAAGAAATAACAAAGGTATCATATACTGCATCATTCCCATTAATTTGGGATTTTAGCAAGATCACATTTTATAAATCTGAAGACACCAAGAGATAACTTTTTGTGAGATTAAAATGTTATCATTTGCTAAACTTTTGGTAAATGTAATTTATGAAATAGGTTTTCTGCTAATTGAATCTATTTTAAACAAATGGAATGAATTTATCGGTAACACAAGTGCATGTCCCTTAGATATCCCAATACTAACTCACAAAATGCTTGCCATGCTTATCCTCTTTGCTAAAATCATAAGCCAAAGTCATAACTGTAAAGAGATTTAACATTCTACTAAGTTATATGGAAAAGTAAAATATGGATGTTGAGAGTGATTTTATAAACAAGAAACTTCAGCAAGCAAAGTTTATGCCAAAGAACCTGGAAATTATTATAGTTATTGAAAATGAAGAATTTCATAAATGACAGCTATTGATAAGCTGCTATGGCCAGTTTGAGGTCTGAAAAATAATATGCAATGTACAATAATTACTTATTAAATAGTTACCTAAAAGGATTTCTTTTATGAACATAAAATCATACCATATCTTGTTTAATAAAAAGTAGGGGATGTATATCTTATGTGAACCATTATAAAGAGATTTTTCCACACAGGATCACCGCACTAAAACCTAGAACCTTCATCTATTTTTACTAAACAGTTAATGATTAGATAATTTATATTTTTAACTTTTCTTAGCAAGTAATAGGTTTATATTGGCCAGAACTGTCCTTTGGAAAAAAAACCCACAATTGACACATTTGTGTCAGTCATGTGTTTGAAAGTCATCCATGGGCCAGTGTGTTGACTCAGAAGATTGACTCAGCTTGCCCCAAAGCCTGCCAATATGGATTCAGTCCCTGGGACCCACATGGTACAAGAGAACCGTCTCCTGCTAGGTGTTCTCTGCCATCTTCATATACGCCATGACACATTTACCTCCCTGACAGGCATACAAAATAAGTAGAAAAATAATGTAATTAAACAGTTCTTAAGACTGGAAATTTTTGTTTGTTCGTTTGTTTTTCATTTTAAAAATACAATCTCTCTAGTCTTGGCTTTCCTTTTCCACAGGGAGAAAAATATTTTGAAAACTCTATTATAGCAATCTCTGGAAGAGAGCATTTCTAAATGAATTCAGATCAACTGATTGCACACATCTCCCAATCAGCAGTGTAGACTGAGCATTCTCAGGTCTTCAGTCATTTTATAGAAATGATTTGGAATTAATCGGTCTCATTGACACTTTTATTATTTATATATTCTCAGTATTGACAGATTTCATTTTCTTCCCATTCTCCACTCCTCTTCTATAGGTTTAAATTCATAACATGGAGCACGGAGACTCAAGAGTTATCATGCGGCCCTTTTAAGACATAACTAATCCAAAGAACCCATATGGATAATGTAGCAAATGCAAATACACATGAACCTTCTCTTTGCTCTTTCAAGTGCCTTCCCTAGGAGATTAAAGTTCATTTATTCTTTAGATCATGTAGTAGATCAAAAAGAATCCCATTTGAAACACAGATCAATAACTTTGACTACAGCTGTACAAAAAGAGCCAGAACTTTTTCAAGTATCCTTATTGTTATTTATCTTTCTTTTCCCCCAACCTCAGTCTTGTATTCCTTCCACATTCCCAGGTAGAGTTTTCCCAAGACATAATTCATAAGCTTAGTATCAAAATGATTCAAATGAAGTTAAGCCACACAAGGTGATAATGCTCCTCACAAGAGCCATAGACTAACAGAAACTCTAGAGTCAGTCATGGGAAACTCCACTTCGTGTTGGCTAGGAGGGATCCAAGAGAATCCCCAAACATTATTGCCATTGTCTTTAGTTGTCTCTCAGAACTTAAAGGCAAGACCCTATTACTGGAAAAATCATTTGCTTCAGACACAGGACTTGGAAAAATTGAGATAGAAATGACCAAAAAGCCTCTTCCATGAAGAATAGCTTTCCTAGTATCGTGCACTGCTATTCTAGCTGCCAAAGGAAAAACACAATCAATAGTCCTACTTAGCTGTACAGCCTACAAAACCAGAACAGAACATCATGGCAAGATATTCCCAAGGCTGCGGGAGTGGTCACCATTATCTTGGGAGTAATCAACTCATATAATAGGACTTAAGATCCACTTAGTAGGAGAAAATTTATGCATGATACTGGAAACCTAGCCAATTTCCTGTGTCTGGGCAGGCCATGGAACCTAGAGAAGAACCCACTATTCCCGTTTTTCTAAGTAAGTATAATTTCTGTGCTCCAAATACTTACATCCACAAAAAGTGCCACTCAATTGGTATAACATTAGGAATATGTATTTATATGTATATACACATACATATATGCCTGCAATAACACTTATTGAAAAAAGAGGCCATGAAACAAGGAGAGATATTCGAGAGGGCTTGGAGAAAGGTAAGGGGAGGAAGAAATGCAATTATATTGACATATCAAAAATAAAAACAGTAAAAGAAAGTGTAGCATTTACTCCTCAACAGAGTTTATTTTCTCAGAAGAGGGAGATCATTACAGAAAGCAATGACCAGTCAAAATACAGAGAACAGTGGACTGAGGAGTGCTCAGCCCAACTCATACATCTACAACACAACCCTTATACCAAAAGCTCAGGCAACATCATAGAAGAGAGAATGGAATGACTGTAAAACCCAGAGGATCAGGACACCTCCTACTATTCACAACATAAAACTGCATCCATGAACTCTCAACACTATGGTCACCTAAATAGTGAAGGGAACCCTGAGGGCTCTTTGGCCTGGAGAGGGAGGGAGTGGGGGTATGGGTGGAAAGGAGGGGAGGGAAAAGGAAGGAGGAGGGGAGGAGATGGAAATCTTTAATAAAAAATGAGAAAAAAATGAATGCAAAAAAGATTGCATAATGACAACAGCAGCCAGCATGCCAACATAAATAGTAGAAACTTCACAAGGCCTCACTACTAGATGAAGATCTATAAGAAATCAATGAAAATTCATTTCCTCCTGGGACTAGAACCCTGAAAGTTGATACGCTTACAAGTGGTCACCCCTATACACATATAACGATGAGAAACACTAATATACTCCTTCTTTTCTCTCTCTCTCTCTCTCTCTCTCTCTCTCTCTCTCTCTCTCTCTTTGTGTGTGTGTGTGTGTAAAGTGGTAACCATTATGTAAATGCAGCACTCACATATGAAATTCTCAAAAAATGAACAATGAATTAAATTTGGAAAAAAATATCAGGGCTACAGTTGCTACAGATATTGAGAAAAGCTTCTTTTTTCCAGTTTATTTATTTTTTTATTAAAAATTGCCATCTCCTCCCCTCCTCCTCCCCCTTCCCTCCCCTCCCCTCCACCCACACCCCCACTCCCTCCCTCTTGAGGCCAAACAGCCATCAGGGTTCTCTACACTATGTTGAGACCAAGGTCCTCCCAACTCCCCCCAGGTCCAGGAAGGTGAGCAACCGAACTGACAAGGCTCACACAGAGCCCGTCCATGTCGTAGAGACCAAGCCCATCGCCATTGTCCTTGGCTCCTCGGTCAGCCTCCACCATCAGCCACCCTCAGAGAGTCCGATTTGGTCGCATGTTCCATCAGTCCCATTCCGTGAGGAGTGCGTTTACCCATTGAGACGGTGGGACAGATCTAACGGGAGACCACCAAGTCCAGTTGGAATGGAACTGATGGAACAGGGGACCAAACCGGGCTCTCTGAATGTGGCTGACGGTGGAGGAGGACTGAGAAACCAAGGACAACGGCAATGAATGTGAACTCTACAGCATGGACGGGCTCACTGTGAGCCTTAACCTTCACCTGGCGATGGATGGAGATAGAGACAGAGCCCCACATTGGAGCACCGGACTGAGCCCCCAAAGTTCTGATGAGGAGCGGATGGAGAGAGATCATGAGAAAGTCAGAACCATGAGGGACACGTTCACCCACTGAAAAGCTTCTTTAAGGAAATCAACAAAGAGTATAAATGATCAATCTGAGATTTTGTCACAATTACACTTGTGACATTTTAAAATGCTTTTTATCTTCTTTTGAGGATGACATTATATCTGGACTCAATTTACCTGGTAACAGTTTTTGTCATTAATTAACCTTAAGGCTATATTAACAATAATCATTTTGAATGTCTCTAAATTAAGGAGATGATGTCTTTCAGATTCCTCAAATTTGATTTGGCCAACGTGACAGAGCAAATTGATGCTATTCTCCTGTGTAATTTCCATAAATTCAGAGAAGTAAAGGAATCCCCATTTCAAAACTGGAGACATGTAGTATTAATTAAAGTCTAAATATATAAAAAATTTTCTTGGCAAGGAAAATATACTGCTCAGTTGTCTTCAGTGAACATCTGTTTTTACATAGACAGTGTGACTTACATTCAGGAACCAAAGAGTACAAAATTCTGAATAATCTAGTTAAGGTATATGAAATGTATAGTCTTAAAAATTAAAAAAAATGTTTCCAATGTTCTTGTTTTGAACACTATTATTTTGCAACTATTTAATTACCTGTATCTATGCACTTAATTTTAATGTATTTTTTCAAAAATAGTTATAATCGATGTGTGCCAGCTTTGAAATATAATAAATATTTAAAAGGAATTTTATGAAGACAAACTACAAGGGTAATTATTGTGATTCCACCACATCATTAAGGTTAAGCAACTTGTCAGTATTCACTATTCTTATATCTTTCACAAAAACCAAGTACCAGTCCATTGCTCCTGGCAATATATGAAGCATTAAAATGAACCAAACCCTCGTGCAGCACTGTGATGTAAGGAGTGAAGAGTTAAGTCCAAAATGTGTGGATCAATTCCAGTTTGGTGGCACATAATGTGCTACAGACAATTGAACAGAAATCAGCATGCATTTAAACATACAAACAGAAAGTAACATCACCGAAGGAGCATTTGATTATTTTAAAAATGTGTACGTAATTATGAACCCTAAAAATAAAATATGGGTTTCAGATTTTTAGGACGAAGGCAGTCAATAATTCATTTTCTGCTTCACCTTACTGTTGTCAACATAATATGGAACGAGGCTGAATGCCTTCAGACATTTCTCCCAAATACGCACATCCACTGTGCATATCTCTCTACATCTCTCTACATATCTCTCAGCCCCTTCCCAAGAGCAGCCTCAACAGGCACATTCTGCTCGGATATATGCCAGAAGTCCCACCAAGAGCAGGAAGTCCTCTTAAGCTAACTGTCGCTTCTGCTTCCTCAATTGTCATCTGCTAAAGCAAAACACATGATCAAGGCTGAAGGCCAGGGCTTGTTACATTCACTCCATGGATGAGGGAGTAATGTAAAAACTGATTGTAGAAATGAGGGAAGAAATATGGGGGATTCACTGAATCTTTCACAGTGATGGAGATGTTTCTCCAAAGCAGATATCCAAACAGGAGAATGGCATGTCTGTGATGGTTTGCTTTTGTCACACTATTCACTCGTGCTTGGTGGTGGCTTTGCATTACTGATGTTCTTGTTGATAAATCTGCCATTTACTTTAAGAAATTTTCTAGGCCGGGCGGTGGTGGCGCACGCCTTTAATCCCAGCACTCGGGAGGCAGAGGCAGGCGGATCTCTGAGTTCGAGGCCAGCCTGGTCTACAAGAGCTAGTTCCAGGGCAGGCTCTAAAAAAGCTGCAGAGAAACCCTGTCTCGAAAAACCAAAAAAAAAAAAAAAAAAAAAAAAAAAGAAATTTTCTATTCCCTTCCCCACCCTACACATCTGTACAAGCCATTAAAGCACATATTTTACTGGAGAAAATACTTGGATTACAGATGGAGTAAGTGTTTTCATGTAGAAGGACCAGAGAATTCCCCTTGATTCAAAAGTCACCCAAATTTAGCATTACTTATTAAAGGCTGTAACTGGCTATGTTATCCAGGAATTAGAATACAATATTTTATTTAATGAGTTTGGTTATATTTGTTTTATTTTTAATGTCATATAATAAGCAAAAGTATCATATCACAAGAATTTAGCACTTCCGATGAGGTAATTCATAGCAAAGGAACTTCTTAGAAAGACACACTGAGTGAAGCCAACTGTGCCCCACTCCACCTTGTTCCCATCCTTTTTACTCTTTCTCTCTACAACAACCTTCTTAGAATTTCTCATTATTTTTTTGTTAATTTTCTAAATTCTTGATTTTTTTGGTGGTTTTTCTGCTTTTGTAAAAGGAAAAGAAGAATGCACTTGAAGACATCATTTGAGAGAGATTTTCAAATTGGCTTCTCTAGTAGAGGGCACATTTGCCTCCCAGGTGTAATATTATTGTGATCACTGGTGCATGTATTATCGGATTTCCATTTCTATACTGTCACCTAAGGTCATTTTGAAGTTCTCATAGGACAGGTCATTTGTCTATGTTTTTGTGAGCTGAAATATTGCTGTAAGTTGGATCAGACTTTGGATGTCACAGTTGGTAAAGTAGCAGGATTTTCTATCTTATTTCTTTATCTTTTGTTTTAGAAAGTCAAATTATTGCCCTCTGCTTTGGTTTATCAGATTCTATAGGACAAGAAAGTATGTGATTTTTATTTTTTTGTTTCATTTTCTCTCTGTCTTCTGCCACCCTACCTACATCTGTTTGTCTCTCCATAAAGTCAACTAATTATTTTCTGATTGAATACTATTAAGAACAAAGAGAATTTTGTTAGAAAATAACCTTTTGCAAAAAAAATTCTAGTAAGTAAAATGAGAAACTCAAACCTGCTTCATAATGAATCTTTGAATTACCTAAGGATAAACAATGTGTTACTTGATCCCATATATGTAAGTTTAACAAGCTCTCTGAGTTATAGATGCAATATTTTTCAGAATACAAATTTGGCTAGAAATTTATTGATAATCCACTAATCATCAATCACATGTTGATAGCAATTATCTTATGATTTTCCTTTAGGTTCAATTTTCCAATATCACCAACTAAAATAATATTCTTACTATAAACACACACATCACTCATATAAGTCAAAACAAAATAAATCCCTTTCTCCCTTCTTAACTTCAATTTTGAGACACTGATTATAAGTTAGAACTTGTTTAACAAAATGCATTGGTATGAAAGAAAGAGAAACTCTCTTAATCAAGGCCAAAACATAATCACAAAAAATTAGTAGGTAGTATTATTTGTTTAAGTTGCAGAAAAAAATCAATCTACAACTGAAGTTTTCCTTTATAATAATGTAATTTGATCATGATAGACTCATGTTATAATTTAATGTCATGAGCCATTAGATCATTACATTAAATTAATGATCATGTCTTAGATGGAAGCATGAGCAGTTTTATACAATATGCAAATGAAAAAGGAATGAAAATGGCAATGTAAGTCTTCCTAGATACCATCTGACTTAGCTTTTCTTCATGTTTTTCCCCAAGCAGTGGGAGGGATAAACAATACTATTTCTGATTGGATATGCTTTGGCGATAGAGACAGCAAATGAAAAATGCTTCAAAATAAGCAGAAAAGCTATTATTTTCTTTCTTTATTTCATTTATTTAAGCACAATCTGTTTTGTGAGAATCTAAATTTCTCAAACTTCAGAGCTAAATGGACACAAGAAAATATCAGGTTCAGCTATTCTAAGATTTATGTGGGTAGCTGTAAGGGCTACACAATCCCTTGGCTCATCTATAGAGGGCTGACATATCCTTTCAGTGCCCTCTCTAACAACAAGGATGGGTAAGCAACATGGAAAATTAGAGACATATTTCTGTAGTTTAGGTCTGCCATTTTCTTCTCCTGCCCTTTCCTTCCCTCCCCTCCCCTCTCATCTCCTCCCTTCCTCTCCAACACTCTTGACTTCCTCAAATGATACAAGGTTTAATAAACAAAGTAACATATTTTATATTTTCTGATAACATTATTTTCATAAAATCCCTTAAAAAATGTTAGCTTACTTCTTACTTTGTACTGTGATAAAAATTCACAAAAGATCTGTTACTTCAACATTTTTAAACGTATATTTTGATTGTATAAAGCACATTTCCAGTGGTTTTCACCCATCGTCACTATTCGTCCTTAGAAATTTCTATCATCTTACACTAAAACTCAGGTAGCCATTAATAAGAAATTCCGATTCTCTGCTCCATATACCCCAGGAAATCATCCTTTCATTTTCTAGCAATATGAATTGGACTATTCTAGCGCCTGTCATAAATGAAACCACACAAAGTTCATGCTTTGTGTTTGACTTCTTACACCAAGCACAATGTCCCTAAAATTCTCCCAGAGTACTCGACTTTGTTCAGTTTGTTGAATCTTTTTCAAATTGATGTCAATGCAGTGTTCTGATCTTTTAAGAAATTAATTTCTATCATTTGTTCAACTTCAATGGATTGCTGCTAAATGGATGGAAAACTTCAGAAAGAGCAGTTGATTGAACAAGATAGATACAGCCTGCAAACAGGTAGATGCGACATTCATTTTCTATATAGATGAAAGTCAATGGGAAAGAAAAAGTAATAGAAAACATCAAAGGAGCTATGTTAGGGAGAGGAGGGAGAGAAATGAAGGAGATAGGTTAAAGGAAAAACTAAGAGCTTAAACGGGCTCAGATTCGGGAGAAGTATCCAAATAAGGTTATTGATGGAAAATGAACCTTCATGGAAGTGACTTCTTCAGTGACAGTTGGCCTGACCCAGATTATTTCAAGAGGAATGTGCATGTAAGACATCATGGGTTTACTCAAATTATAATTTGGTAAACAAACAAATGACTGTAAATATAGTAAACCTCTGAAGTGTCAGGCTGGATCCTACAGCAAAAGCTAACTAGAATACCTTGTTTGGTTGTGGTCAAAATACATATAAGATGGATCTCTTTATCTGGATGACTAAAGGATACTGTACTTATTTCCATTTCTTTTTCCTCCTTACTAGCTAGGTCTAACCTGCCCAATGCTGCCAATTCCCACCACTACCTGTTCCTCCTAAGGGACATTGTTCTTACCACCTATTGATTCTTTTTACTCTAAAGCAGGAAATCCCACTTGTCAATAATAGTTTACCTAAAAGTACACATCCAAAAATCCAGTCAGTAAGTTCATTTTTCTACTAGATATGTAAACTGTAAGAATCTACAAGTCTCATTTGAGTCATGGAAGGCAAATACATTTACAATTGTATAATCAAATACCATGTTCCAACAAGAACACATCCCCTATCCTCAAACAAAAGATTGTTTCTACTCCATGGTAGGTAAAATATAATATGTACTGACTTTAATTTTCAAATACAATGTATAAGAATTTTCCCATAATTTATGAAACCATTGTAAAAGTAAAAATAAGACTTATGAAGTAAATAACTGAGTGTCTTAGCAAGTATTTCATTAATATCCAAGTGTCATTTTATCTGGGGTCATGACCTGGAACTGAATTTAGTATTGAAATGTAGAAGTGGGGGCAAAGTATTGGGGTAAAAAATGTGTAGTGAGAAGGTCGTTTGGTTGTTCCTGGCGGCTTAACCACAAAACAATCACACAGAAACTGTATTAATTAAATCACTGCTTGGCCCATTAGCTTCTTATTGGCTAACTCTTATATTAATTTAACCCATTTCTATTAATCTGTGTATTGCCACGTGGCTGTGGCTTACCCACTAAAGTTCCAGCATCTGTCTCCAGCCTGGCTACATAGCTCTGACTCCCTGACTCTGCCTTCTTCCTCCCAGCATTCTGTTTAGTTTCCCCCCACCCACCAAGCTCTGTCCCCTGTGCAGGCCCAAGACAGTTTCTTTATTAACCAATGGTAATCACAGCATAAAGAGGGAAATCCCACATCAAAAATGGTTGGCACTTTGGAGACAATAAAATTCTGTATTTTTCATAGAATAATTATATCAGCAAGTCATAGGTAATAATATATATTTAAAAGAGGTTAGAGGTAAAAAGACATTAGACAGGAAAAGCTGAAGTCTTTAGAGAATTGCAAGGTTGATATGTGTAACAATTCAGGATAGTGTAAGTTGTGATTGCAGTATTGAAAGATCAACATACTAACAGACCCCTCAAGGACAACCATAAATGCAAAAGCAAATGGAAGAAACTTGTTGCTTCTTCCATCTATACTAAATAGGATCTCCAGCAAGTAATGTTTTATGTGTTTCACATGCTTTCACAACCAGGAATAATGATTTCTTTGAGATTTATGGAGAATGCCTAATTTATGCACAAACCTTTGTTCAAGAACTTTTCTTTAAAATTTGATACAGTTCAACATGGTTACAAAAAGGCAACATTCTGACATTTCATTTTAATGCCATTTAGAAAAGCACATAACTGCAAATGGACTTCATGTGGAATGAAAACCACATGTTGACAAACTAAATTATTTTGAATATGGTTAACATTTACCTAATAGCAAAAAATGTTCTATTATCACAATTTACAAAGGTAGAAGAAAAATATTAAGATGGAAATTTAAAAATAGTTTTTAAATCCAGTAAAAGATTAACCTTTCCCAATTCAACAGGAAGTGGAAGTTCTAAGATTCATTGTGTAATAGTATATCATTTTTTTCTTCTAGTAAATCTGCTCCCAAAGACAGCACGCAAAAATTCTTCCAGGAAAAGAAAGACATGTGACAGGAAATTATCTTAGCTTTTCTGTACTTTAATTTTTCTTGACCTTTTTAATACTAATTTGGAGAAAAACTATGTGAATCTGGACATGGTTCAGAGAAAGTTAGTGTTTTGTGTCCACTAATTTTCTCCAGTGCTTTCTCTTTAAAACAACTTTATTTTATTCAAATTTAATTAAAAGTTTTCTTCTACATGCAATCTATTTTGATAATGTTCTTTCACCTCCCTCTACTCCTCTCATTCTCCCCACCTCCCTGACACACACTTTAATTTCCTTTTCTGTGTTTCAAAAAAAGACATTTAAAAAGTCAAAACAAACAAAATACAGTAAGGCAAAACAAAATAAAGATTTTATTAAGATTTCTATAAGACATTGATGTGATTTTCTCTGTTGCTCAGACTGTTGAAGAAAAATAAGCTACTTTTGCCGAAGCTGGTTTCAAGGAATCTCTGGTGTCTAGCTGAAAGCAAAGGCTGACAAGTCATTTACTTCCCCAAGGAGGTCAAGATGCAAAACGACATAGCTGGTTTTGCACTTTCAGTATGATATGTTTATTCTCAACAACAGAGTATTAAAGTTTGGTTTTTTTATATGGAGAGTTTAAAATCTTTTTGAGTCAATAATGACATTTAAAAACTAAAACTTACTAAAGATTAACAGTTTTTTTTCCTTATTAAATGAAGTCTTAGCACTCATGGAAGTCAATATTTGAGAAGTTGTATTTAATTGTCCATTTTATAAGCTTTCCCACATAAATCAAATGAGAATTATTCCCCAAGAGGCCTATATTAGAATGAGCAGTATGAAAATCCATCAATAAATATGTAAATAAAATTTAATTTTACTCGTAGATATAAAAATAAGCATAAATGTAATGACACGGTAATGTTTATTGGGTGCTTACCATATCTCAGATACTTTTTTATTAGGTTCACACACATGACTTTATACCAGTTTCACAAACTATTTGAAGTATGGATGTGGTTACTTTTAATTTATAGAGATGTAATTCAAAAGCAATTAAGAAATGAGTCCATGATCAGCAGGAAGCAGAATCATGATTTAAATCCACACAGAAAAGCTTCAAAGCTCATAGTATTGAATACTATCTTCTCTAGCTTTTCTAAGGAAGTAAAAAAGAACAAAACATTTTTTTCAGTGCCTATAGGAATTATGAAGGAGACAGATGACTTTCAACTAGGGAACATGTGTTAATGTTGATATGACTTTTTCTTGCCAACTAGGTATCATTTGTGTAAGCTGAGATGAAGAGAGGAAATCTTTGAAGAATAAGCCGGTAGCAACCGTGAAGTCAGAGCAGGTTTGATTACCTGCACTGGGTCTACACAGAGCTGGCACTGTCAACAGTCAGTGCTCCTGGTGGTGGAGCACAGGGGTCCTCACTCCTCCATGCTAAACTATTGGCTACTGACAGATTCCTAAGGTGCAGGGAATCATTGTCTTCAGTTGTGTACCCACTGGTGAGCACACCAGTTTCTGATCATTAATTCCAAGCTCACACTCACATAGGTGGCCCTGCTTATTTAAATGCAGAATGTTAAAACAAACCAAGAAAACAACCCTTCTCAGTTTCTCTTATGAGTGTGGGAAAGGGATTTGTAGGAAAATGTGTTTACTGCTTGTGTGGGGATGATAGGCAGGAGATGGAGATTAGAGAGGGTTGGTTGGGGCTGAGCATAATCAGAATACATTATATACAAGTATAAAATAGCCAAAGCACAAATTTAATTCTGAAAAATAATTATAGCTGTAATCTTGCTTGCTGTTGCTTTTGTAAACTTTAAAGTTATATGGAAAGATAAAATAAGGAATAAGGTTAAAAATTCAGCTTTGAGGCCAATCCTTTACAGCAAGGTGAAGGAATGTACAAAACATTCTTAATGCTTAGAGAAGTTATAAAAGATGTTTGGCAAGAAGAGTCACATGTTTCTTTAATTCAGTAATAAATAGTTATTAATCACCCACCACACACAATGTAAGTATCTTTGACAATAGTGGCATATAAGTAAATAAATTCAGTGGAATCTTGTCTGGCATGAAATCTACATTCCAGTAACCATTTAAGTTATGTTTTAGGAAGTTGAAACTGTAGTTGTATTGGAATAATTGGTTGACAGAAATGACTAGAAGGGGATACAAGGAAATAGTAACACCAATTACAGTAGTATTAAGTAAAAGTACTACATAAAGATTATGTTGGCAAAATCCAGAGTTCATAAAAATAAACATGTTGATAGAAGAGACATATAAATAAACACATGATACGAAATCTCCCTGAAGAGAGGAGATAGTGTTGAACAGAAGAATAGGAGATAAAAACATGGCCTCACTGCATCATACTGAACTTGTATTTTATGTGAGATACATGAGTTAAGAAAGTCCCACATTCAATAAGGCATGTAGGATGAATCTTGCAAAGAGCAGAAACAACTGAATGAGTGGTTTAGTGAAGATGGGCACACTATTTTGAAAGACACAGAACAGACAACTGACATTAAGGGAGCATTGATTGACTGCTGAGAGGAGATAAATGAGAAGAGCGAAAATAGACGGGAATGCGTGGAAGAGATGCTCCGGAAAAGGATGCCTAAGGAATGTGTAACTGGGCAGCTATGGAGACGTTTACCACATTATGTCAGCCCGGTAAGTCACAAGGAGGGAAATCTTTTAATAGTCAAGTAGAACAAAACAAGCCCAGCATTCTAGCAAGGAGGCATTGACAAGAACATCTGCATCTGAGCATTACCTGATTTTATACGGAAGCATTTCGACAGAGAAACAGATGCAGAAACTAGAAAGAAAAATGTAAGACAAAATGGATGTCTAGGGAGCCAAAATTTTTTATGAACTGACATATTCCAATGAGGTGGGTGATTTAAAATTTGGTTTTTGATAGTTAGAGTTTTTGCTTGAATTGATGAGGCAGTCCAGAATAATGTGCAGGATAGCAGGATTTTCAGGTCAGAAGGTCAAAGAGAATTTCAAATACTCATTTTTCCATATACAGTTAACAGTTGTCCAAATCTCTAAATTTTGAGCTTTCCATGAAGTAAGAGAATGATGATATTGCTTTATAAACCAGCACGCATAGCACATTGCCTGTAATTATAGTCATAGTAAGTATTCAAGTGATGTTAGTTACCATTATCTATTCTAATAGCAGAATAAAATATACTCTTTTAAATCCTAGAAACAAATTTATCCTGCTAGCCTTTGATTTTGCTGAGGGTTTTTTTTTTGCCTAATCTGCAATAGTGAAAGACAAATTAGTTAGTTTTTAAAGATATAACCATAGATAAATTATAACTTGCTCCAATTTTGTTCTCTAATTAAAAATGGAAATAATGATAGTACAGTGTCACCTTTTCAGAAAATCAAATTAGAAAATGAAAGTAAAATGACTTGGGTAATTATAAAAAGTGAGAAGTGCAGGTATCACTAGTTAATGTAACTTTGATTCATTGGTTGCAAAGAGTGCAATAGTAGATTTATAGCTTCAGTTTGACTTTTGCCTAATGATAATTAATAACATTAACAAGGACCTTTCACTTGAAGAAAGCTTTTTCAAAGTGCTTTGATATTTATTACCTTCTAAGTTTAACACAGAATATCTGTAAAGAATAAAAGACAATTGTTATTAGGGGCTATCAAAATTGACTTTTCAGTGTACACAGTTTCTTCTTGCCGATAGAGGATTTTCTTCTTATATTTAGATAGGAAATTATAGAATGTAATAATTGAAATTAAATACTATTCAATGTAGTACTCCCTGTGTACCATTTCATGTTATTTCCTAATGAAATAGCAATATCCATACAAGGCGAGTAAGATTTCACTGTTTTCATATGAACAAAAACATTGTAACACAGCCAGAGTAATCCAACTTTTGTGATGATGTCTTGAAATTCAAATCACATTATATTGAGGTAGCTGTTTTACAATTTATTGTACACAAAATATTTAGTTTTCCTTTTAACAGCAGCTAAAACACCAGATCTGGATATCTGTCCTCATTAACTTCTTTGTCTCAATTTTATATTTTCTTTTGGTATTTCCTTTTGAATTTTCCCAGAGATTTACAGGAGTTTCAGTCTTTCCTCAAGAAAGTATAGAAACTATAGATTCGTACACAAAATTTGCACATGATTGGGCCTACTATCATTCCATCCTGGATGACAGAGGAAAGTGGGTCCCTACCATTCCCAAAGGAGGACAGTTAATGCATGATGCGTGAGGGAGAGTTGTTTTCTTTCCTGGTGCAGCTACTGGTAAACTACCCTTACTCTAGTAAATAATTTCACACCTATGCTATGCAAACAACCCTAACGAAACTCAGATCACACAAATATAAAAGAAAACAATACATAACAAAACAAGCAACAACAGCAAAAACCCTGAACTAAAACAACAACAGTAGGAAGGGAACTCCTTGGAAGAAGAAAGGGTTGAATGGGATTGGGAGAAGGATGAGAAAGGACAATAGGTGTGAAATGGTCATTTTCTTTGACAAATTCAGGATCTAAACCACATAATAAAGACTAGTAAGAGGATAAGCCTATGCCTCGTGGTCCTGTTTTTGATTAGTGCAGTCAGGTTCTAGTCATGAATACTCTGGTGAGGGCAGATGACATTATCAAATGGCAACATGAGACCAAAGGGAGAAAAAAAATGCTGAGGTTTATAAGAAGCTAACACCGCAATTGAAAGAGTTTTCCCAGTTGGCTATACTCCTCAAATACTTTCCTTTTTCATGATAGGAATTTCATACCAAGTTTTTTTTTTTTTTTTTTTTACATTTTTCAGTTTTGTCGTTATGAATTTTTTAGTGACTTTCTTTCAAATACTATAGAGAAAGGGATCAGCAAACAACAGCTCTTGACTACATGAAGGTTTTAGTAGTATTTAAGTGAATTTCTGGGTAGACCAGAGGAGAGTTTCAGTAACAATGATGCCAATGTGTGTGGAATATCATGGATTTCTATGGTTTACGTTTTGAACTCCTTCAAGCTTTTTACCTTTAATTAGGATTTTTGCAATACTTTAGATGTGAATTCACAACTGCCTCAAGGGAGGCCATATTCTCATCTCTTATGCATAGGTAGCTCAATGCAAAGCACATTCTTGGCATTCCTTCTCATGGCTGTTTGTCCTCATGAATTCTGTGATTCCCTGAAGACACTGACTGGTCATATTACCTCAGATTATCTCTTCATCTCTGCCTCACATGGAATGCAACAAAATGTCTAGATAACTGCCCAAAACCATCTTATCTAGTTTATCTAGTTTATCTTATCTAGTTTATTTAGTTTATCTAATGTCACTCACTGTCTTATCTATTTTATTAAAAAGAATAATTAATTTATTGGCTTGCAATAATTGTTTAAAATGAAGATATGACTCCTCAAAGACTATAGATGAACTCAAAATTAAAAAAAAAATAATGTCAGTGGGGGAGGAAAAGGCACGCTTACACTCACTAAACTTGTTTTTTTTATTGCGTATTATAGTACTTTGCCTTTTGATAGAAAGTCTCATGGATCTTATCCTTACTCATGCCCACATCCTGTTAAGTATTATAGTCCCTGAATCTGTGTGTCACTGGGACTTGGTGGATGGGAAATGAAATAGGCAATGAGTGTTAATGAAAACAGAAGTGTTCTAAGGAGAATTGGCCTCAAACTAAGTCACTACTACAGCCTTCAAAATTGGGACAAGATCTATGTAAACTAGGCTGTTCTCAAGTTTATCAATGCTCTGCTTCAGTCTCTCAAATGCTGGGGTTCCAGAGAAGAATCACCAGTTGCCTTCTTCTGACATATTTCTGAACATGACTTTCTCTATATAGCATTTCTCATCCTTTGCTTGGAGATGAGAATGGTGGCCAGAATATGATGTGATCAATCTCACTTAAATTTCTTCAAGGTCTAACATAAAGTTCAGCATTTTAAAAGTCTTACTCAATGTACAAGGAAGGCAAAGAAAATCTTCTCAAATATTTTTCTGAACTTCAGATCAGTCTAGATCTACCTGCCTCGCTTTCTAGTAGAACAGTTATGCACAGCTGCTGTATGCTGGATGTGCTCTCTGGAACTGAGTTCCACCTTGATCTGAAGGATGTTACCATCATTTGACCTAAAGCACCTAATGGGTTTTTAGTAAAGAATCTCCAAGGTAATGTGAGTTTACATATAAAATATAAGATGAAAACTTGCATGCAAATGTGATTTCAATAATATTTTTACACATGTAGAACAGGAAGAGGTCAACACCAAACAAAAGGAAGATTTGGAGAATTGCTCTCATGCTCTCAGGAAACACCCAAAATATACAGATTAAAAAATACAGGCAAATGAATTCAAATCAATAGAAAATAGTACACTAAAGATTTCCTTAGAATCAGAGATCTACAGACTACTTCTACTGTACAATATCTCAAGAAACATGATGCTTCGATTTACTTAAGGTGTTAATTACACTACCTTGGTTTGATTTTTTCTTATTTCTTGGAAATAACCCATGAATCAAGATTTTATGAAAGAAATACTGAAGCCTGTTTTTCAGTTTCAATAATGTGTCAAACCTATCTTAATTCATAGGTATATACAGACATACAATTCAAAGTTTATCAAACTTTCTGCCAATGTTTTATTCAATATAAGAGAACTTTTCATAATGTGTTGATGTTGAAAGATGATATAGGGCAAATGAAATGAGATAACTGAACTGTAATGATGGGCCCTGTACCTTTAAGAGACAAGCCACCACCCCACCCCCCGTTGATCTTCAGCTTCCAGTCTGTCTCTCTCTCTCTCTCTCTCTCTCTCTCTCTCTCTCTCTCTCTCTCTCTCTCTCTCTCTCTCTCTCTCTCTCTCTCTCTCTCCTCTTCCCCCTTTTCTCCTTCCCCTCCATAACCCACTAAAAAAATATCCGTATTCACTCTGCAAGGTGTGCCTATCCATGTCTCTGTCTTTCACCCACTGTCCAGGACCAGTCACCTTCCGAGACCTGTAGCATGACCTGTAGCATGGTCTCATGTGGTGTCCATCTGTCTATCTCTCCTCCTGTGACTGCTGCCCCTCTCATAGCCCACTGCAGCCACTTGGGGAACTGCACCATCCCTGCCTGGGACTGACTGCTCTCAGGACCTGCTGCCCACTGCCTTCTGCTGCTCTGGGACCTGCTGCATGGTCTCATGGTCTGCTGCCCACTGCAGCATTTTTACTTAAACCATAACAATAACTAATGCTGATACACACACCCACACCCCCCCCACCCCCCCACACACACAGAGAGAGAGAGAGGGAGAGAGAGAGAGAGAGAGAGAGAGAGAGAGAGAGAGAGAGAGAGAGAGAGAGAGAGAGAGAGAGAGAGAAGATAAACTCAGTTTAATGATGAAAGAATTGGAAATAGTACACATATTCCTTACTTAGTTCTAAGACTATCTCCCAACTGTTATGATCTGTTGGCCTGGCCTGTCACCTGGATACCCTGTCCCCTTAAGAGAAAAGCCCCACCCACTCCTCCCCCCACTGCTGGCAAGGTAAGCAATTTTCTGCCTGCCTGCTCTCTTTCTGCCTGTCCTTTTTCTGAAGAGGTGGTTGCTGCCTTTGGCCCCCCACCCCCACCCCACCGCCTCTCTCCTTTGTCACCTTCTCCCCTTCCCTTTCCCTTTCATAACCCACTAAATAAACTTTATACTCAAACTCTCTCTCTGCATGGCGTATCTGTCTGTCTCTTATCTGCCTTGGTCTCCCATCTGCTGACTTGCAGAGGCCTCTGGGGACCTGAAGGCAGCCTCTTGTAGGGCCGGCCTTCCCTCCATAGAGCTTTAAAAAGAATAACACCAACTATATTCCTATAGCAAGGTAGCTTCTTTACAGGCTGGAAAAACAATGATATTGCAGGTTTACTTAAAGAATCACATAGAAGTTATAAAACTTGTCAAATATTTGCAAAGATACGAAATCATTCAATATTTATTTTATCCAGCATTTTTTTTTTGTTAGAAGTTTGAACCATGGACATTTTTATCAACTCTGTTAGGCCAGAGGGGGAAAATTTTTGGACAGAAAAAGAATTTGATTCAATTATAAATTTAGTTCTTAAATTTTAAAATAAATTTGCAATATATACATTCTCAAACTATCAATGCTCCAGATCTATATGATGTGATATAAAAGTTTGATGGCTTCAATGTTCCTGCTAGACTATCACAAGTAAGTATAAGCAAAATGTCTTCATCATGTATATCGACAAGCATAATATTATTCCTTGATTTCAGTTATGAAAGTAAAGAGCACTGTCTACTAATATATTGGAAAATTTTATTGTGTTTCATGGTGAAATTTATTCACTAATTTTATTAAGAAAGCACATGATTTACAATACATTCAGTGCTCATAGATCCCATAAGTTATGATTACTGCTGTGACAAAGATATTGAAGTAACTAACAACCAAAGTCAATAGTCAATATTGTAAGGAATAATAAGATTCATTGTCTCTCTATATAGAACAGTTGGTAATTTCAGAAAAAAATAAAAAACTTTGTTAAAAGGATTCATCTTTTTCCCTATGTAGTAGCCTTTGTAGAAAACAAATCTTGCTCGGATTTGGAGTAGACAGGAGACCCAAGATCTGTTGGGTGAGTTGTTACTTTGATTAAACATTTGGGTGCCTTCCTTCTTTTCTTCTTTTAATAATTAATACAGTTCAGTATAGGCCTGACAACATACAGTTATAATTCTAACATTCAGAGAGTCTGAGGCTGGAGAATTACTAATTGAAAACCAACCAGAGTATAGGGTAAAAGCATTTGCTTGCAAACTTCACATCCTGACTTCAGAGCCTTATATCCCATGTAAAAGCTTGGTGTACCTTCAAGATGCTTCCTAGAAATGCAGAGGTGAGGTGGGGGCAGGAGCAGATACAGAATAGTCTCTAGAAGCTCTTACCAGCTAGGGTCAGAAGCAGCCAAGGGATCCTGCCTCAGGTAAGATGGACAGACAAAGGCCTGCCCCCAAGGTCCTTCTCGGACTTCCACACATGTGTGTACTTGCCCCTGCCCCAAATAATGAACTGGTTACCAAATGAAGACCCTAATTAGGTACAACAGCAGTTAACCAAAACAACAACAAAAATAACAATGAAACAATCACTACTTTACATTAAGAATGTAAAGAAATTCCTCCTGATTTTAACATTTTTTAATTTCTGACTCTGGTGTTTTGAATATTTTATGTAGTCAGTGTCCTAGACTAAAAATGCAGGAAGGTTCATCCTTGGAGTTCATATTAGAAGCATACTTCAGCTTGGTTCCGAAGGTGATAAAAAAAGCATATACACAGAATTAAGAAGCACACACATACATGCATTTTAAGAAATACAAGAAGGCTAAGACATGTTAATCAGAGTAATTTCCAATTGTTTTTAAAGAAAGATGAAAAAGCAAAACACAAATTTGCTTTTTCCTTATTCATACTTAATAGCACATATAGCCAATTTTCAATTCAATTATACAGAATTTTATAGTTTTTCCAGATTATAGCATGCATGAATATTGCATATGTAAGTATAAATGATATAGGAGCTCCTTTAAGATTCAGACAAAATAAAATCTGAATTTGTGTAGCTTTAGCATTCTGTCCCAAACTGTAGGAGATCTCTGCAGATATAAAGTCAGACTTTATACTAAACAAATTATCTTACAAAGATCAAACAAAACTAACATCACTGTGGATATGGCATGTGAGACCAGAGAAGAAAGATAAAAAAGAATGACAAATTCAAGATGTAATAAATCACTGTTATTACTGTCTGTACCAGAGCAACAAACTAACTGTCCCATCAAAATCAGACATAGGTGGAGAACAATAGGAAAAGAAATTCTTTAGTCTAATTGTTTTTCAATTTATCATATCAAACTATATTCTAAATACTACTGATGTTCATTTATATACACATATAGAACAAAAAAGTTACAAAAGAAAAGATATTTGATAATGTTGTATAATACTTCAGGAAAATTCCATCAGCTATTAAGAATAAACCTTTGAAAACTCCTTAAACTATAGAACATGATTCTTGCCAAGATTCCATTTAAACAATATTACTCTAGGCTTCTGTTATTGCTGCTCATGCACACAGATTTAATAATTTTTGTTGTCAGGGAAAACAATTGTCTGAAAATTGTGCATCCACGAGCTATAACAAATTTAGCAATCTCATTTTTATTTTCACAGATCATGTTAGGAAGAAAACTGCAAAATGTCAGATTAACATTTTAGAATGTATTTGAAAGTAACGAAGAGAAACTGATTTAGTTAGCAACGCTAAATAAAACAGACAATTCCTACAGATGCTTTCCCTGTAAGAAATTAAGTAAACAGTGAAAATGGCAGCCATTTTAATTTAATAAACCTACCCTTAACTTACTTCTCTGTCTGAGTAAAGTTTTTGCTTGACAGGACCCCTGGTGTTTTAGGCGAATATTTTTCTGGTCAAAAGTATCTGTAATTTTAGAAGCCGATGATGTTCAATGGAATTACAAATGAGTTTTCTAACTGCCTCTTGCCTCTTTCCTTCCTGTCCAAATGCTGAACTCTATCAGCATGAATAAGAAACTTTACTTTTGTCCCCACTTTGCCAATCTCAAGTACAAATGCTTGGGATGCTTCAGTTGGACTGACTAGAGGGCGAACGCAGGAACACTCTACTTACTTGACTAGAGGGCTAGCGCAGGAACACTCTACTTACTTGACTAGAGGGCTAGCGCACGAACACTCTACTTACTTGCCACTGTTTCATCAGCTCGCGGACTCCCTTGGAGCCTTCTAGGAGTTTCTCCTTCCGGGAAGCATCCTGGAGGACATTGGCAGTTGTTTCAGCTTCTGTAATCCAGGAAAGAAACTTCTCCAGGTCCAGGGGGAACTGTTGTAATAATCTGTGAGTTTCTTCCAAAGCTGCCTCTCTCTCACTCACTCTGTAAAGGACAAGCAGGCAGATGGGATTCACTATTATCAGGATGCAAGGAACTCAGTAAAATGATCAAGAATGGTATGCTTCTGAAGCTCTCCAGTTAACCCACAACCAAAATGCCATGCTCTTTGTTTAATATTCATTTCAATTTCATCGAAACACTTCTTCTTGATGGAAGGCATGCAAGTGGAGCTATTAAAAATAAACAACAATGTGCTGGGGCTGGGGATCAATGGTAGAGTGTTTGCCTACTAAATTCAAGGCCCTAGGTTTCTAGGTTTAATTTCTGGACCCTCCCTCAAAAATGAATAATAAATAAAGATTTCTCTAGAAATGGCCACACACACCAGATAGATAGATAAATAACAGATAGCTAGATAGATAGATAGATGATAAATAGATAGATAGATAGATAGATAGATAGATAGATAGATAGATAGATAGACAGACAGATCAAGAGAGAGAGAGACTTACAAATTTTGTTCATAAACACTCCAAAATACCTTTCTTTCAACTTTAAGTTTGTTCTGGGCAATGGAAAAACTTATTTTGAGATGCCACAGAATTTGACCTTAAATTTCATATGCAAACCCTTAAATTCCCTTGCCATACATATCTTTGATATCAAACCGAGTCAAGGAGCAAGGATTAAATAAAGTAAGAAGTAAAGAATACACAGATGGGGGGTTACGAGGTGGACTACTGAAGGGCAAGTGAAGACAGATTGGCCAGCGAAGGGACAAAAGGACTAAGAAGAAAGCATTTCATGGAAAGAGTTGTGCAAATTGTCATCTTGCCACACACTAGCTTATTCGAAGTATTTTGTTAGGTTCATACTGTGCTCTCTGTTGTTGTAGACCAAAGGTATTATCCAAAAGAAAAATGCTACAAGAAGTTGAAAAAGTTGAAGCTTACTAATCAGACAGTGATTCAGTTCCCAATATCTTTTCCCAGTTGTGTAATATGGCTTGTTACTAACTCATCATTATTCTACTGCTATGATGAGCAAACTTCACACATTATGACTACTTATGATTGTTAATAACAATGTTAGTTCCTCTGCCTACAGTCATTTTCTAATTTCCAAGTTCTTTTTAAAAACTGGAAGAAACCAAAATCCCTTATGAGAAATTTTTAAATCATAATTTCCAATTATATATGTATATATGTATAATACACACACACACACACACACACACACACACACACACACATATATATATATATATATATATATATATATATATTGCATATAATGTGGATATACATACAAACACCCTGAGCAAAGATCTGTATAATAATAGCTCAGGAAGGAAAACTGCCTTAAGCAGTAACAGTCCTATCTAAAACTATTCAGGTAAATTTTGTCTGCAATGAGGAAATTAGTACTCTATTTAAATGCCTTATTTGCCTTCTACGACTACACAAACACTTGCTGGGATTAAACATAAGCTAAAAATGGATTTCAAAAAATTGAACACTTGAATATGATACATACTGCTTGTTAAGATGTGATTGTCAATAATTATGCAAAACCGCAATTTATTTTAGCAGCAACTTTATCATGGGATGTGCAAAGCAGGCAATGAACAACGCCTGCCGAGCCGGCGGCAGTGCAGTGAAGTCCCCACAAGAGCTGTGTGCTCATCACGGGTGAGGTTCTGCTGAGCACACAGTCTTTCACAGCGTGGTCTCAGCGCTCAGACTGGATGGAAATCTTCCCTCTGTGCTAACTGCTAGAGAAGAGAGTAGGTTTATGAGGGTGCCACTATTGGAAAAACATGAGCAATGCATTAAGCTATTTATCAACAGCTAAATAAATGTTAATACTCTACAAGTACAAGGTAAGGTGGGTGTCTGGTTGGGCACGGTAGTGAAATCTGGAACAGCTGCAGGGCTAACTGGGACTACCAGTTTCCCTCATTAGTAGGTAAAATGTTTTCAGTGCCATTGTCGCAGCTCAAGGACTCTGAATAGGAAAGTTGGGCTTGTAATAGAGAGGGAAGCTCTTGAGCAAATGCTGACAATCTACTGGCACGGACTTGCCAAAGAGGCAGTTTCTTGCAGTTTACACTAAGTGTTATTCCACCCCCAGCCTAAAACTCATCATAGAAATAAACTGTCCCAGTCTAGAAGACAATGCCTGGCTAAGACGCTGGCTTATTGTGGAATATACTCCACTTTCAGACACAACGAAAGGACAAAATGAAATTCTCCCATGGCAGAATGAAGCTTCAGAGATTAGAGAGTGTGAAAGTCATTCTCAGAGTCATCTTCATGCGGAGGGGCACTCTATCTGTCTTAGCTCTTCTGCCCTTCAGTGAGACACACCATTCACCTTCCGCTTCTATAAGAAGTGACTAGTAAATAACTTTGAATGCAGTGTGCAGAAAATCAGATGAAAGGGCTCTATCCCGACAATGTGATTCTCAGCCAAATCGTGCCAGCAGTTTTCTACTTTGTAAATTAGGCCCTTAGGGAAGCCGAGGAACATTTTCAGGACAGTAAGGCACCATTTTCTTCAAGGATACCCTTGTGGTCTGACATATTGACAACATCAGGCGGAATATTTCCTTATTCAGGAAATACTTTAAAAAGAATTCAATGGAAGCAAGAGCAGAAAATCTCTTCGAATGAGCTCCTTTCTGAAGCTGTTGGATCAGACTCAGCTGTTATTTCCTGCTTCCGTGGAGGTTTTAATGACTACAAACTCACTCCTAGGTTCGAGGCCTGTACAGAGTTTACTGAGTTCTAAGATTTAACTGTGTCAAAGTCTATACTAGAAATAAGTCCATGGTAATCAATCTCCATATTTGTGCATTCAAATTAGGTCTCAATGTGTCCCCTAGTTTTTCATTTTCCTCAACCATATGCCTTTAGGTGGCTTATGTGATAAATAAAAATATAAAAATAATGAGAAATAAAAGATTGGCTAGGAAAAAGAGACTGCAAATGTGGGATTTTTAAAGTCTCTCTATTTAGGAATACAATCCTATGGACCCTGAATATAATTTCATTGGATTTTAAAGGGAATAATGAGTATATGTAAGAAATTGCAAAAAGGCTTTTAAACTGTCATCTAGTTTATTAAATTCTTTCTATATAATAAAGCTTAATTATCACTATTCCAAGTTTATAGTGCATGAAAATAGCTAAGAATTTAATCTGATGGGATAAAGAATGCATGATATCTAAAAGTTTACCTTCTAGTGCTAAGACCTGTTCTCTTAGTCCAGAAATAAGGGTGGTATACCACAGTGGTTTCAAAATATGGTTCATGGACCAACAGTCCCAGCAGCCACATCTGAGAACTTATTAGCAATGCAAATTCTCAGGCCTCGGGCTAGCTCTACTGCAAGAGGAACTCTGTGGGTGGAGCCCAAGCAGCTGTGCTTGAGCAAGCCTTCCAGGCATCTCAAACACACGCGAAAGTTTGCAAAATGCTTCTGTTGGGGACGAAACTTTGAGAAGTACTGTGTGAGCGATGCTGGAGCATGCTGCTCCAGTCTCTGACTGGGAGTACTGCTGGCTGAAAGTTCTCGTATGTCAGCATTATTTGTGACTAGAACAGAATTAAAAGGGCCTCCTTCTCCAAAGTTGCTCTGTTCATCCCCGAAGCAGGCAGAAGCCATTGCAAGACCAAAAACAGGAAAAAGAACAATACACCATGCAAGTTAATGGGAGACCAAAACAGGAAAAGTATACCTTGCAGGTTAAGTGTTCTGTTTGAAGTTAAGACAGTTAAGAATAACTTCCCGCTTGTTCTATGTTTGTTGGAGCCATCTGCATCAGATATGCTTGACCACATGTGGGCAGGAGGTATATGGGCAGGAAATTTGTCAGGATGTACCCCTGCCCTTGATTGCATAGGCAGAAGATGCATAGTCAGGATGTAAGTCAGGAGATATGCTTGCCCTAATTGGGCCTGATTGAAAATATGGTGGCCCTGTGGTGGTGTGGGAAGTTCATCTGTATATGTGTTGCTTTTATTGCTTAATAAAGAAGATGTTTTTGTCCAATGATTTAAATATATAAAATATAATATATATATATATATATATACATACATATATATATATATATATATATATATATATATATATATATATATATATATTGAGAGAGAGAGAGAGAGAGATAGTGGAGTCAAGGAGGCCCCATGGAACCAAAAGAGGGGAAAGACACAAGCTTTCAGCTGGAACCTTGCCGGTAGGCTTAGAGCTGCCTAGTAAAATATAAAATAGTGGAAATGGGTTAATTCCAGATGTAAGAGCTAGCTAGCAATATGTTTAAATGATTGGCCAAGCAGTGATTTAAATAATCTAGTTTCTGTGTGATTATTTTGGGAGTCTGGGCAGCCAGGAAATGATCAAGCATCCTCCAACAACACTGTGGCTTTGCCTTTTTTAACACACTGCAAAAGCTGACTCGTGGCTATTTCCTGGGAACTCAGGAGGCTACCTGTCCAGAGTTCATCATCCTGGCCAGTATCTAATTAAAGCTTGCTTCAAATTTGGCTCAAGAGTGTTAAATGTTTTTTTTTTCTCCTGAATTTCTGGATTGACATCATGTATTGGCATACATTTGGTATCTGTTCTGTCTGGACAATCCTGAGGTAGATGCTGGTTCCTCATTTGAGGTGGGGTGGGGTTAAGACAATTGTTAGCAGTAACACTCATGCAGCCTGGCTTCTAGTTCTGCCTATGCTGTTTATGCTTACTTTCCTTCCACAACCAGTGCGAAGCCAGAGCACACTTCTCAGTAAAATTTCAAACATTAAGTACTTTCTTAGAATCTGCTTTCTGAAAAACTGAATTTATGCGGAGAACTAAACACTTTCTCATACAGATTGCTGTAGTGATATTTCTTTTGTATTTTAATAAATAAAGCTTGCTTGAAGACCAGAGAGCAAAACAGCCACTCTGGTGAGCCTTACAGACCATGATATCACATACCTTTAATCCCAGTAGCCACACCAGCTTGCCATAGAAACCAGGAGGTAGTGGTGCACACCTTTAATCCCAGAGCTACAGAGTACTATAAAATTGGAGGAGACAGTTCTCAGTCTCATTCTGAGGATTCCTGGAGGCAGGATCTCCATTTCAGACTGAGGTAGAGGTAATAGTCAGTGACTAGCTGTTTTGCTTTTCTGTCCTTCAGGTTGAACCTCAATATCTGTCTCTGGGTTTTTATTAATCTTGCAGATTGTGATCTCCAAAAGAGACAATGGGGTTTTGAAATATCAGCTAATAAAAAGAGTGTTTGAAGGGGCAAAATTCTGGATCTATGAAACAGTGCAAAATTAGATAAGCCCAAGAAGATGCTTATCCAGTCCCAACTCTGAGAAAAGGTGACAAATCACAGAAAACATGTCCCTTCATAGTTATTAACATATATATGATTATCAATGAGGAAATAAATACACCAGCTGTCATTTTATACATACACATACATGAGTATGTGCACATGTGTGTGTGCATACACACACATTATTATATGTGAATACATTTTTAAGCCTCCACGCTTTTTATGAAGCTGAAATCACAATTTAATATGGGATAATCTTAATACATAAAACTAAGGACAAGGGAAAGGGGACATTTATTTTCTAAGGTAAGGCTGAAGAATTTAATATGTATTAGAAATATGGAGGGAAAAACTTTCTCAATGAATTATATTACTAGATTAAAAGTATGTGTAATTGAACAATATAAAGGAACAGGGTGGGGTGCTGCAAAGATTATATCATAGATAGGAGTGTTGCTCATGAAGTCACACCCCTTCTTGGGGAGCTACTGACAGCTAATGGACACCTAGGGAGGAAATGCTGTTTTCTTCAATGGCAAGGCCACTGAGAAGTTGCCCATAGTCTACTAAATAAAACCCTCCCCATGTTCCAGCCAACCCTGTTTAAATTCAGTGGGTCAAAGGAAGACATGGAAGTTGGGAAGAAGGACTTCAGAGGCAGGGTAAGAGAGGCTAATGGGGTGAATATAATCACAAAATTTGCATATATGCACATATATGTTAATTAAAAGTTCTTCTTTCTGCTTGTTGTGGATGAAGGAGACACAGTTTTACTCTGTAGTCCTTAAGGCCCTGGAATCAACAGCATTGCTCAAACTCACCACAACCCTCCTATCACAGTCTCCTCAGTATTACAAGAGCCATCATACACACACACACACACACACACACACACACACACACACACGTAACTGAAGTTCAAATTTTCTGCAAATATCATAGGAAATATTATGCTAATTAATAAGTAATGTTTTAATGTGTAAAACCCCGTTTTAAATGAATTTACAATACTTTTCCCTTCTTACTCTTGATCTCATTAATAAACAAATAAACAAACATGTTTTTTGAGACAGGGTCTTACTGTGTATTCCTAGCTGATCGGGAACTCTTCAGGAAAACCATGCTGGCCATGAACTCAAAGGAGCTCCACCTGCTCATGCTTCTCCATGAGCTTTGTTTCTTAAACTCCACTCCCCATACCCCTTCTTCTCTCTTTTCTCACTGAAGTAGGATCCCGTAGTCCAGGCTGGTTTTAAGTCCACTATGTAACAGAGACTGCCCTTGAAATCCAATCCTCTTGCCTTTCCTCCCAAATTTTGGGATTTCAAATGTAAATAAACTACCATGCCTACTTTTGTCTCTTTTTTCCTTTGCTTAATTTCAGCTGATAGTCTTTTCCTTCCCAGTTATTCTGACCTATAAAAATATAGACTTTAAATCTGAACACCTCATTCTTTTTTCCACATGTGAATTAATATCTCACTGCCAAGTTCACACATGAATCTATTGCATGTTTATGTACCAGGATCTATGTTTAATAATGACGATACAGAATTTTCTGTACTTTAGACTTGCCACTTTATATACTCAATTCTGGTAGGGGAACAAATAGGGAAGAATGCAATTACACATACAATGCGCTAGGGCTATAAATACTCTGCGGGCAAATATATTCTATACTATAGCTCAAATGTACCGTATCTGAGTGCATTCATGAACTTATACACCAATTTGCTCAAACATGAAAATAGCTTAGCTTAGTTTTGTTCCAGAATGCAGACATAGATGCTCAGTAAATGTTTGCCCAATTGAACTGATTTTTATAAACATAAGAAACCTTTGGATAAACAGTGTGAGTGACAGTTGATTTCATTTTATTGTTTAAAAAAATTACTTAGGGTTCTAATCTCTCTTATGCCCTGAAAATAAGTTTATCTAATTATGAAGACAGAGGTACTCATTGGACTAGAAGTACAAGTAAGGCTATGCCACTGATTCCTGCCCCTCACACCGTGGGCATACATTTCACTCTTTTGTTACTTCACAGTAAACAGGATTGTTAAAACACATTGTAAAAGACACATACAAAGATATCACATTATCCTCATTATAGCAGAAAACATTTAGCTTCTCTTTGCTTCAAAACAAAAAAAAATCGCTTTCAATGCAAATTTGCTGGTTTGCTGTTCACCCACCGACATATGAGTTAACGAGGTTTTCATTCCTTCTCTCCTGAGGTCTGGTACTAAATTACTCAAACTCTCCAGAGTTAATTGGAAACCATGACCTAAATGTTCCCAAAGTATTGCTGATTAGTTCTCAGAAAACTCATTCCAACCTTTCATCACCCCAGACAGCACGGGATGACTTTGTAACATGTGCAGTAGTAAGATCCTTGCACGAATAATAGATTAGTCCCCCAAAGATAAACCTCAGCTTTGAGTAGAGAGATGTGATCTCCCTTCAATAACACAGATATTTTGTTTTTTATAAAAAAAAATTAGCTGGAATCCCTTCATATAGAAAAAGAATTTAGATATTATCTATAATTCAAACAATATAAAATATATACTATATCTCTTTCATTCTTTCCACGCTATGAATGTATTTAAAATTCATAATTTGCAAAATATATTATTATTAAAAATCATATTTATGTACTCTTGAAACTACTGGAATATTCCTGAAAGTGAAAATTCGGAGATAAAAGTAAAACATGTTCTCATAATATTAATCATTTGATTGGACTTGTGTTTCTTTGTCATTAATAACAGAGAAAATTGACTGACTAAAGAAATGTAAATGATATCATCAGCAGCTATAACATGCACGTATACTTTTCTCTCTTACGTTGGTAAAAAGGCTAATATTCTTTAGTTTGTGATCTGTGTTTTTAGTTTTGTAATGGTACAATATTAAACGATATTATTTTGGAAACTTGCAAAATCATTTCTGATGAAGTTCATTTGATTCATATATAAAGACTCAATATACTGACTTGGAATCTATAAAATTGAAAAGGGTATTCAGAAAAAATTCAGATAGTGCTACTTTTCATATACATACAAAATTATATTAGGACTGAGTTTACTGTTGGAAATATTTTTATTCTAAACAATATGAATAATGTGTATCTTTAAGGTTCTGGTTACTCTTACTGTTAATATCTTTACATTTTAAATATGACAGACAACATTAAACAGTTTGTTTTTTATTTTTTTCAACTAAAAAGATATGAAGAAAATAAGTTCAAAAAGCAGAAGAGGCAGAAGGATGACACATTCCAGTGTAGCCTGGGCTCCATAGTCTGCTTTCAAAAGAACCTGGATTACGGAGTGTAACTGTGAAGACATGTGGGGAAGGGTCATTACACAGAGGGATATCAAATTACAGGTCATGATTAGGATCAGTCCTTTAAAATTTCTGAAGACTGTGCATTTAAGCAAATACTACATCCTCATCTGTGATAACTTACAGAGAAACAGAAATATGGATTGGTAGGTATTAGTTCATAATAACCAGAACTTGGCAAAACATGAAGGTTCAATTTTCTAAGACAAAAAAGAAAACCATAGTCGAATCAAATAAGCTTTTAAAATTATCATCAGTCAAAAGAATAAATGTATAACAAAGCACTATCAGTAGAATATGAAAATATCAATGATTTCATAAGTTCTCCTCGAAGATGAAGTTATGTTTTGTAAATATTTGACTTCAAATACCCACATACTAAGCACTCTTGCAGTTAACAGTGCAGTCTGGAAAGAGTCCTTTATATTTACATTCAATATTTTGGGAGTATAGTATTTTGCACTAAAGTACTTATTTTTCAACCTAAGGTTTATATATAAACAATTACTTTGATACTTTAAATTACTTGATGAAGCTAGTAGGGCAAGTTACATTATTTTGAACACTATGAAGTACACAGGGACCTTCAGGAGGGCTTAATGAGTTTCCAAATTAAGTGGCAAAACCTTGAACCACCTCATTCAGGCCATGACATTCTAAGACATTACCTCTTAAAGGGACATACCAATCTCACTACAAGGCAAAAAATATGGATGATTATACAATATTAATAAATTACCCTTTGCTTTTTGTAATTGTTATATGAATTAGGATTATGGTATATGTGTGTAGACAAAAGAAATTTTTCCTTACTTTCAAGTACCGTCTATGAAACATTTTAAAATGAACACTGTTCTTTGGTTTCAAGATAGGCTTCAGAATTTTATATTAAAAACGGGTATTAAAATAGGCAGTGATAAAGTAGTTAACTTTTTACTAATTAAAGAAAATTCTAGAACATACATTTGTGACCTTTTCATAATAAGTATATATAAATTTTAAATTAAAATAAATACTTTTTATCGGTCAATAGAGAAATGAATTAACCTTAACAAGTGACTTAATCTTGGTATATTTTAAAAGAGTGGTCCTTCCAATTTCAAACCTATTATGCTGGCTCAGATATGATTTATAAGAAAAGATGTAAGATTACAATAGTACGAACTAATTAAAGTTATCAAAATAAAGATTAAAGGTTCCTTCATTTCTTACTTTTAATTACTAGGGCAAATAGAGCATCTAAAAAGATCATGAGAGTTAGAAATTCATTGATGGCTTTTATAATATCAATTAAAATTTGTAAAGCTTGTTATAAAATGAGGATGTTTTTCAATTAGAATTTCAAGACCAAAAAAAGTGCTATACTTTGGCTTCAAGGATTCCTTGATACAGTCACTGCTTACTATAGTGTTAATATTCTTCAACATTAACTTACTGTAAATTCCATAAAGGCAAGAATTTATACTATTCCTGGCATTTATCAGGCAAGCAATAAATTCAGTTAAAAATCAATAAACCTACTATGAACTGGACCCAATTTCTAAAAATGAGGCCAATGGTTCTTATTTTTAAAAATCTAAAATTCCTGGTGTGAATGCATTGACTAGTATGTGTAATTGTTTATGATTTTTATTTTACAAAAATGGTATTTGTAGCTGTTTTTGTTACAGAAAGCTAACTTTAAAAGAGAATTATAGCTATAATAGACATGTTCACACGTGAGAAGAAGTTTTGCTTTGTCCAAGTGTTTGCTCTTTTCCCCTAGCAATAAGAGATATGGTAGGCAGATTTACTGGGCAATACATTGCATTTAGTTGTTAAGGGCTAAATTTCTGCTATTCTTACCTGAATATTTACAAAGAGAGAACACAAAAAAAAGAATAACATTTGTCAAAATTCTCATTGTGGCAAATTTTCAGAATTCTTCTAAGCATAGTCCTTGGTTCAGAGACATCAAGCTATAAACAATCCTGGCTAGATATTCATTTTCCTTCTCTTATCCAACATATCTCTGCCGGTTCTGTCATGTACTATCCATAAACTGGAAGGGCATCTTCTCCTGGACTCTATTCATGTACTGTTAAGGATGCACACTGAGCCTTGTGGTCCAGCATCAGAAATATGCTTTTACCACTTGACACTGAACTATTCATTGAGATCATTTGTCTAACAGCACGAAATAGTATCTACCCATTCAGTTTGCCAGGCACTTAGCTAGTCCTTCTCTAGCGTATTCAAAGGAAAGACCTTGTAAAGGCTCCGAGGAGGAAATGTGAACAGATTGCATTTTGCTGATCTACCATTCTGAAAAATTTTCAACATAAACTATTTTTCATCTGAAAAATACAGATAACAATTTCTCATTTATCTCTGTAAATGTGTGCATCTGGTTTTGTTTTCCTAAATTTACCTGGTCAATGTTTATAAGAACTCACTTTGTGTTTTTCTTATAGCCTCCACCTAAGTACCAGTTAGAATTTGGGATAACAGGAAATAACAATATTCCATATGCTTTACATAATGCAATCCTACTGCATTTGCCAACATGCTATTAAAATAAACTTATGCAGCTATGGGCAGGATATTGCATTACTATTTCTACAGACCGTATTGTTCAATAAGGGCTGTGGCAGTAGAGAGAAGGGCATTGACAACAGAAATTTAATAGATTTCCCAGACACACCACAGATCTTAAGGCTTTGTTCATTTCACCCAGTTCTGTAAAAGTAGCAACCATATCAATGAGCATACATTATGTTTTAGGAGGGAGTTTAACTTCATTAATCCCCAGATCACATTTGTCTGGAAAATTAAGCAAATGTCACAGATTATAAAATGAAAAATATTCTGAAAAATAAGGCAAGCATTTTGACTAAATCAGTAACTGAACAGAGTCCATGGAATTCAGCAAAAAGAGACTATTCATGGGGAAAAATCCTGAAAAACGGGAAAGAGTGACTTAAAATCCTGGAGACCATTGAAATGTCCCACTAGAATTATAATTATAATGTAATCATCGTAACTAATGCCTGAATGTGGGACATAATTCAATTTTACACACAAACATAAAACATTTTCTTCTGATCATGCGAACACATGGTGTACTTTTCAGGAATGCGACCAACTGCTATAAAATTGCTAAGGATATTTTATTTTGTGGTGTTGAAATTATATAATGTCAAAATAAAATTTGTGGGGATAGATATTTCAGTGGTTAATAGCACACACTGCTCTTGTAGAGGACAAGAGCTTGGTGGGTCCCAGATAAGACAGATGAGAACTTCCTGTCACGGGCATTTCAGGGCTGTCACATGAATTCCTCTGCTATCTACGGGTGTCTGCATGTACATACTCATACCCACACACAGACCTACAGACATGGAATTACAAATAAAATCCATCTTTAAAAAATGTTGTCAAGAGTTTGTTCACCATTTTTAGAAGTTACACTAGGGATGCGCAGTGTCAACCGCAGTAATTGAGACACTGCAACCTATCTCTGTCACTCGGTATTTGTTAATATCGCATTTGTAGTCCCATCTACAAAGTTATCTTCTGCTTCAGTATAACACTGTCTTAATAATTGCATACTAAAATATACTCTATTATTTTATTACAAATTATACTCTCTCTCTCTCTCTAAAGTCATCTTTTTACATGTGCCCTCACAAAGGTTGAGGTTCACCATAGCAAGCTAGGAGCTCCGATGTGTTTTATTTTTGTTTGAAAAGGTACATAGGACTGATGTGTTTAAGAAGTTTGCAGGCCACTGACAGACAACAGCGGGAAAACTTTAAGATGAAGGCTATCAAACAGAAAATAAATAGAATTTAGGAAGAGGAATGAGGACATTTGCCTTCTGTGAACCCAATCTCTGCTCCTCACAGCTCCATAGAGAAAGAAATAGCGTTTTAAAAATTGCTGCCTTTTACAGCCAGCTGTGACTATCGGTGAACGAGAGGTCTACTTCATATACGAACCTGAATTAAAACCAGCCAGCCCTTTAGGCAGTTCAGAGCCCACAGTCTTGATTACATTTGACACAATAATCATCATCATATCTTAAGACTCAAATCAGTCTGACAGTGCTCGACTCAGGGCTGCTTTTCCCAATTAGCTGAAAATTGCAGCCCGGCTCATCTTCTTGGGAAGTTTACATTTACAATTTCGCTGTGGTGAAGAAGGAATGAATGTGAGGGAGGGAGCAAATCAGCTTTCTACCTTCTACAAGGACTATTTGGAGCTCACCAAAATTGGTTAAACCTGTTTGGACAGGATTGAAAAAAAAGCGTTTTCTTTATTTTCGACTTTCAATTATGGCTGAAGAAAAAAAAGCCACAATATTTAAGATAAGTAGAACTTGGACTGAAAGGGGGAGACAAATGGAAATTGTAAATATTTCCCAAAGGAATATTTTCAAGATGAGTAGTTTTTGGCAAAAGTCATATTAAAATAATGTATAATTTATGAATAGGTATACATAATATTATCAAGATCCTAGCAATGAATTTCCAAAATACAGTAAGTACCCATGTGAAACATTCCTAAATTGGTTTTTATATATAAAAGGTAAATCATCAAAGATATTTTGTGCATTTGATGTCCTGTAATTGCTATAGTTGTATATACATCAAAGCAATTTATAGTTCCTTGTGTGAGGATGGGCAAAGTTTCCTTAAGTAGCATTGCTCTCATGTCCTTATATACCACCTTTTCAATGAATAACAATGCAGATCCAGGAGAGTCTAAAAACTTGAAAATACTGAGGACCAAATCATTTGAAAATGCATGACAAGCCATGGATGAAATGAGAACAGGATACATGTTAACTCGTAAGCATGGGGAACATATATGGACAGGAATGTATGTATAAGTCTTGACAAAGTACAAAATCCTAGGGGAAGCACTTGCTAACAATAATGGAGAAATACCAGAGGGATAAGGTGGGCATAGAAATGAATAAGGTATAGGCAAAGATGGAGACAGGAGCACTAAGGAATGGCAGAGGTAACAAGAGTGAAGGTAAAGTTAGAAAATCATTTCTAACCGCACAAAAATATCATATTTCCCCATGGATATATAGAAGGGAAATTATTTGGATGAGCCATTTGTTTTAATACACTATGTTTTCGAATATCTTTAACTCACATATACTCTGAAGGAAGCAAAAAATACTTATCTTTTCTATACTGCAGCAGTATCCCTATGTGATTTAGAATAGATTTTAAGGTATTGTTTTTGATACAATTTATTGCCATTTTTCAAAAGTAGAGAAGTTTATCTAGATACTTGACTGTTTGTCTATCATGGCAATGTCCTCTGAATTCCTTCCTGATTCTTTGTGTTGTGTCTTATTAAAGAAAAATGTAGTGTTTGTGCTTTTTAGTTTTTTTTTTTTTTGGTTTTTCCTGGAGCTAGCTCTTGTAGACCAGGCTGGCCTCGAACTCAGAGATCTGCCTGCCTCTGCCTCCCGAGTGCTGGGATTAAAGGCGTGTGCCACCACCGCCCGGTGTGTTTGTGCTTTTTAATGAATTAACTGATGCTTTCTTTAGGATTAATCAGTAATTTGAATAATATAAGTAACATTTCTTCAGGTTGTTTTTCTTTAGAAAGCAAGTTTGCATTTTCCATTGTTAGAGCAATTAAGTCTTTGAGAATTGCTCTAAACCTCTGGAAAAATAGTCAACTTTTAATCATTACCTAGAAAGAGATATTCATCCTCATTTTAGTTTAGACTATATAACGTACCATTATAATTATCAGGAAGTTAATAGAGACTCGGGAAAGTTGAAAAAATAATAAGAAATTAACTTAAAAAATAACCTCTCACACTATAGACATTTTTTTTTCACATTCTGGCATAGCTCAAAAATAAGAAAAGTGAATTGGAAATATATTGAATGTTTAGTATTTATCTTACATTATATAAATCAAACTGAATTCAATTTGCCAGTATTTTACTGAGTATTTTTGCATCAATGTTCATGAGCGAGATTGGTCTGTAATTCTCTTTCTTAGTAATGTATTTATGTGGTTTGGGTATCAGAGTACTTGTAGCCTCATAAAAAGAGTTTGGCAAGGTTCCTTCTGTTTCTATTGTGGGGAACAATTTGAGGAGTTATTGGTATTAGTTTTTCTTTGAAAAATCTTATAGAATTCTGAGCTGAAACCATCTGGTCCTGAGCTTTTTTTGGTTGGGAGACTTTTGATGACTCTTTCTATTTCTTTAGCCAGTATAGGTCTATTTAATTTGCTTATCTGGTATTGATTTAATTTTGATAAGTGATATTTATCCAGAAAGTTGTCCATTTCCTTTAAATTTTCCAATTTTGTGGAGTAAAGGTTTTCAAAATATGACCTAATGATCTCTGGATTTCCTCTGTATATGTTTTTATGTCCCTCATTTTATTTCTGATTTTGTTAATTTGGAATATTCTCTCTCTGCCTTTTGGTTAGTTTGGATAAAGGGTTGTCTATTTTGTTGATTTTCTCAAAGAACCAGTTCTTTGTCTCGTTGGTTCTTTGTATTGTTTTACTGTTTTCTTTGCTTCTATTTTGTTGATTTCAACTCTCAATTTGATTATTTCCTGCCATATAGTCATATAGTTCTCCTGGGTGAGTTTGGTTCTTTTTGTTCTAGAGTTTTCAAATGATCTGCTAACTCACTGGTGTGTGATTTTTCTTTCTTTCTTTCTTTCTTTCTGCAGGGAGGCTGGAGGGAGGGAGAGGAGGAGGAGGCGGAGGGCGAGTAGGAGGAGTAGGAGAGGAGGAGGAAGAAGAACGAAAGCCACTACTCCTCCTCCTCCTCCTCCTCCTCCTCCTCCCCTCCTCTTCTTCTTCTTCTTCTTCTTCTTCTTCTTCTTCTTCTTCTTCTTCTTCCTCTTCTTTTTTGTTTTTCAAGACAGGGTTTCTATGAACTTTCCTCTTGATATTACTTTCACTGTGTCTCATAGATTTGGGTATGTTGTGTGGTCATTTTCACTGAATTTTAGGAAGTTTTTACTTTCTTCCTTGACCCACTGATGCTTCACTTAAGGTGAGCATTGTTTAATTTCCATGTGTTTGTGGGCTTCCTGGAATTAGTGTTGCTGTTGAACTCTAGTTTTAAGAAATGATGATCTGATAAGATATATGGGGTTATTCCAATTTTTTTTGTATCTGTTTAGGTCTGCTTTGTTCCCTAGTATGTGGTCAGTTTTTGAGAAGGTTCCATGAGGTACTGAGAAGAAGATATATTCTTCTATGTTTGAATGGAATCTTCTATATATGTCTGTTAAGTCCATTTGCGTCATAACATCTGCTATTTCCCTTATTTGTCTGTTAATTTTCTGTCTGTCAGACCTCTCCAGTGGTGACAGTGGGGTACTGAATTTCCCACTATTAGTGTGTGGATTTAATGTATGAGTTAAGCTTTAGAAGTGTTTCTTTTACATATGAGTATACCCTTGTATTTGGGGCATAGATGTTCAGTATTGAGATTTCCTCTTGATGGATTTTTCCTGTGACTAATATCAAATGTCTTTTTTTGTCTCTTTTCATTGATTTTAGTTTGAAGTCTATTTTTGTTAGATATTAGAATAGCTACACCAGCTTGTTTCTTAGGTCTATTGTTTGGAAAATTTTTCCCAACCCTTTACTCTGAGGCAATATCTGTCTTTGAGGTTGAGGTGTGTTTCTTGTATGCAGCAGAAGGATGGATTCTGTTTTCGTATCCTGTTAGATTGTGTCATTTTGTAGGTAAGTTGAGTCCATTTACATTAAGGGATATTAATGACCAGTGATTCCCAACTCCTGTTATTTTAGTTTTCATTTTTGGTGATGTTATTGTGTGCATTTTCCTCTGCTTTGGGATTGGCTGCTGTAACATCTATTTTCTGTGTTTTTGTTGATGTAACCAACTTCCTTGGGTTGGAGTTTTACTTCAAGTACTTTGTGTAGGGTTGGGTTTGTGTCTAGGTATTGGTTGATTCTTGTTCTGTTGTGGAATATCTTGTTTTTTTCCATCTATGGTGACTGAAAGTTTCGCTGGGTATAATAGTCTAGGCTGCCATCTGTGGTCTCTTAATGTGTGCATAACGCTTGACCATGACCTTCTGGCTTTCATTGTCTCCAAAGAGAAGTCAAGTGTAATTCTGATAGGTCTATCTTTATATGTTATTTGGCCTTCTTCCTTTGCAGCTCTTAATATTTTTTCTTTATTCAAACTGTAAAACCTTTGGTTCATGCTCCTATAAGCATAATTTGTGATAGTGACAAATTGTTGCTTGCATGTTGTCATTTAACTAATACCCGTACTAACTGACCACCTTACCTTTCTCAATTTGTCTCTAGATATATATAATGACAATACTGATTATGACACAACACTAATAAAACCACACAAATTGACTATCAAACAATTTGATCACATCTCTATCAATGGTCATACAAGCCTTGATATGAACCAGATTTGCTTACCACATAAAGGCATTTTCTTTTCTTTTCATCCTAACACTTCATTTTCTTGTTTAGTGTTGTGAATTCTATGAACATATGCACAAAATGGCACTTACTATATCACCATGAAAGCAGGGCAACACAGGAGACCAGTTGGCAGGGGAACTACAATACATTTTGTTTGGAAATACCCTTGAAAAGCAGTTGAACACTGACACAGGATGAGATGGTATGTTTAAGGAAGATAAATGCTATTCAGAATGATTGTGCTTCTCATTTTGATCTATTTGTTCACTTCTAGGTATAAATCAAAATGTTAAATTTAATTTCAAAAAAAGGTACAGATGATTACGTAAGCAAACACTGGTGTCCCAAAGTAACTATCTAGATTTAAGCTATCAAACTTCCTTGCTGCAAAAACAGAAAACATGGTCATAATTTATTGCTCCATATCACCTGACAGGTTTGCATTCCCTTTTCTTCATGGAATAATATAGTCAATATGAACAAAGGAATGGCTGGTAATGTATGATTTTCTTTATTTTACATTTCTCTTTACTCTTAAAAATTATAAGGCATTATTCCTCAAACAATTTAAGTTGCTAGTTTATCAGTAATCAGTTGGAATTCTTGGAGGAAGAAATGTTATATAATTTAGACACATAGCCTATATAAATATTCATTTTAATATTATTTTAAAAATCAAGCGTTTCTCACTAGAAAATGTGAACACCATAAACTTTCCCATTTGATCATGTTTTAAACATATATAAATGTTTATGTGTTTTGAACTTTTTTTGGTGTTTTGTCATAACACCTAAGCTGTCTTGGAACTTACTAGGCAGTTTCTGAACACATCCTTCTGTTTCCTTCTCCAAAGTCCTAGGAAACAGGCATGTACCAGAGTTTTATGAAGGAAATAAAAGGCTTGCCTTACAAACATAGTATTTTACTAAATTCTGTAAGTTTTTCTACTTAGTTAAAGCCATGACTAAACTACTTAAATATATGCTGAAAATAATAAAAATATATTAATGGATGATAGCACTTCTTTAGAAAAGGAGATATAAATTTGGATTAATGAACACTGATTTGATAATATTATTGCTGTGGGATAAGTCTATTGCAAACAGTAAAGATTTGTCACTATTATTAGCTTAATAAAATGCTGATTGGCCAGTAGGCAGGCAGAATTAGGTGGAGTGACCAGACTAAGGGAATTCTGGGAAGAGGAAAGCAAGAGAGACAGTTGAGAGCCAGATACAGAGGAAGTAAGATGAGAATATCTTACTGAGAAAAGGTATCAAGCCACGTGGCTAAACATAGACAAGAATTATGGGATAATTTAAGTTGTAAGAGTTAGTTATATCATTAGACTAAGATAATAAACCAAACAGTTTATAATTAATATAAACCTCTGTGGCTTATAATATGTATATATACATACATATAATATATAATTATTCTTATATTAATATAAAAAAACTATTTGGAACTGAATGTTTGCAGGATCGGGTGGGACAGAAACTTGTGTCTATGTAGAATGTTTAAATTTCCCAATGCCATTCCATCTGAACTGGTGAGTAAATGCGGACCCTAGGGCAACCTGCCCTGGAAGAGAGCACAGACACCCCTACCCCCACTTCCCTCTGCAGGCTTGTGTCGGTTTCTCCCGTCCCTGTGTCTTCCAAGCTTTCCCTAGTGTTCTCAGGTGTCCTGCTCCTGTTCTAAGGCCATCCACCCAAAGGGGTCAGACTCTGGCCTCCAGGCAGGTCTGAGGATTCCTGCGGAGGGGTGCAGGTTCCTTCAGATGGTGCTGCCAGGATCGCTGTGTGGTATTCCATCCCGCCCTGCCTCCACCTTGGCCCTTTTGTCTGGGCTGTGACCCTGGGCTGCCTGGAATCCCTGATCCTGTGCACTGACATTCCATCTGAACTGGTGAGTGAATGCGGACCCTGGGGCAACCTGCCCTGGAAGAGAGCACAGACTCCCCTACCCCCACTTCCCTCTGCAGGCTTGTGTCGGTTTCTCCCGTCCCTGTGTCTCCCAAGCTTTCCCTAGTGTTCTCAGGTGTCCTGCTCCGGTTCTAAGGCCATCCACCCAAAGGGGTCAGACTCTGGCCTCCAGGCAGGTCTGAGGATTCCTGCGGAGGGGTGCGGGCTCCTTCAGATTGTGCTGCCAGGTTCGCTGTGTGGTATTCCACCAGTTCAGTTCCACCTGAACTGGTGTCCTGCTCCTGTTCTAAGGCCATCCACACAGAGGAGTCAGACTCTGGCCTCCAGGCAGGTCTGAGGATTCCTGCAAGGGAGTGCGGGCTTCTTCAGATTGTGAAGCAAGGAATAGGTCCTCCTCTGGCACTGGGGAGATCCAACCAGTTTCAGTCACAGCAAAGATTGGTCTAGGACACCAAATGCCTCCGGGCTCCTTTTGAAGGAAGAGATGGGCAGGCGCCAATGCAGGAGCTCCTCCAACAACATGAAAGGCAACATGACATCACCACAATCCAGACATCCCAAAACAACAAGAATTGAACACCCTACCCCAGAAAATATAGAAGAAACTGACCTTAAACAGTACTTTATGAAAATAATAGAGGACCTTAAACAGGAGGTAAAAAACTGCCATAAGGAAATGGAGATGACAAACAAAAAGGTAGACGAAATAAATAAATCTCTCAAAGATACCCAAGAAAAACAAGAAAAACAAGAAAAAGCAATCAAACAGGTAAGGGAAACAGTACAAGACCTGATAAATGAAATGGAGGTATTGAAGAAAACACAATCTGAGGGACGACTGGAAATGGAAACTCTGAGTAAACGAACAGAAACTTCAGAGACAAGTATTTCCAACCAAATACAAGAGATGGAAGAAAGAATCTCGGACTCTGAAGATACTATAGAGGAAATAAACTCACAGATTAAAGAACTAAACAAATCTAACAAATTCTTAACACAAAACATTCAGGAAATCTGGGACACCATGAAAAGACCAAACCTAAGAATAATTGGGGTAGAAGAAGGAGAAGAATTACAACTCAAAGGCCCAGAAAACATATTCAACAAAATTATAGAAGAAAACTTCCCCAACCTAAAGAAGGATGTTCCTATGAAGGTACAAGAAGCCTACAGAACACCAAATAGACTGGATCAAAAGAAAGCATCCCCACGCCATATAATAATCAAAACACAAAACATACAGAATAAAGAACAGATATTAAGAGCTGCAAAGGAAAAAGGTCAAGTAACATATAAAGGGAAACCTATCAGAATTACACCTGATTTCTCAATGGAAACCATGAAAGCCAGAAGAGCTTGGATAGATGTGCTACAGACACTAAGGGAACATGGATGCAAGCCTAGACTACTATACCCAGCAAAGCTTGCATTCACCATTGATGGAGAAAACAAGATATTCCAGGACAAAAACAGATTTAAACAATACGCAGCCACAAATCCAGCCTTGCAGAAAGTAATAGAAGGAAAATCACAAACCAAGGAGTCCAGCAACGCCCACAATAACTCAGGCATCTAGCGACCCTTCACCAGCACAACTAGAAGAAGGGAAACACACAAACTCTACTACTAAAAATGACTGAAGTTAACAACCACTGGTCATTAATATCACTTAATATCAATGGACTCAATTCACCTATAAAAAGGCACAGGCTAAGAGACTGGATATGAAAACAGAATCCAACATTTTGCTGTTTACAAGAAACACATCTCAACCACAAAGACAGACACCTACTCAGAGTAAAGGGTTGGGAAAAGGTTTATCAAGCAAATGGCCCTAAGAAACAAACGGGTGTGGCCATACTAATTTCCAACAAAGTTGACTTCAAATTAAAATCAATCAGAAGAGATGGAAAGGGACACTTTATACTCATAACAGGAAAAATCCATCAGAATGAAGTCTCAATCCTGAATATCTATGCCCCTAATATAAAAGCTCCCACTTATGTAAAAGAAACACTTCTAGAACTCAAGGCAGCCATCAAACCACACACACTAATAGTTGGAGACTTCAACACTCCTCTCTCACCAATGGACAGGTCAATCAGAAAGAAACCTAACAGAGAATTGAAAGACTTAATGGAGGTAAAGAACCAAATGGACTTAACAGACATCTATAGAACATTCTACCCAAATAGGAAAGAATATACCTTCTTCTCTGCGGCTCATGGAACCTGTTCGAAAATTGACCATATACTTGGTAACATAGCAAACTTCCACAGTTACAAAAAAATATTAGTAACCACCTGTGTCTTATCGGATCACCATGGATTAAAATTAGAATTCAACAACAATGCTACCCCCAGAAAGCCCACAAACTCATGGAAACTGAACAGTCAACTACTGACCCACACCTGGGTCAAGGAAGAAATAAAGAAAGAAATTAAAGTCTTTCTTGAATTTAATGAAAACAAAGACACAACATACTGAAACCTATGGGACACAATGAAAGCAGTGCTAAGAGGAAAGTTCATAGCACTAAGTGCCCACTTAAAGAAAACAGAGAAAGCACTCATTGGTGACTTAACAGCACACATGAAAGCTCTGGAAAAAAAAGAAGCAGACTCACCTAGGAGAAGTAGAAGACTGAAAATAATCAAACTGAGGGCAGAAATCAACAAAATAGAAACACAGAAAACAATCCAAAGAATCAATGAAACAAGAAGCAGGTTTTTGGAGAAAATCAACAAGATTGACAAACCCTTAGCCAAACTAATCAAACGGCAGAGGGAGAACACGTAAATTAATAAGATCAGAAATGAAAAGGGAGACATAACCACAGACACAGAGGAAATTCAGAGAATCATTAGATCTTACTACAAAAGCCTGTATGCCACAAAATTGGAAAATGTAAAAGAAATGGACAGTTTTTTAGATAAATACCATATACCAAAGTTAAACCAGGACCAGGTAAATGCTCTAAATCGTCCTGTTAGTCGCGAAGAATTAGAAACTGTTATCAGAAACCTCCCTACCAAAAAGAGCCCAGGACCAGATGGTTTCAATGCGGAATTCTACCAGAACTTCCAAGAAGACCTAATACCTATACTCCTTAAGGTATTTCATAATATAGAAACACAAGAGTCACTGCCAAATTCCTTCTATGAAGCTACAGTTACCCTGATACCTAAACCACACAAAGACTCAACAAAGAAAGAGAATTACAGGCCAATCTCACTCATGAACATTGACGCAAAAATTCTCAATAAAATACTGGCAAACCGAATCCAAGAACACATTAGAAAAATTATCCATTACGATCAAGTAGGCTTCGTCCCAGAGATGCAGGGCTGGTTCAACATACGAAATTCTACCAATGTAATCCATCATATAAATAAACTGAAGGAAAAAAACCATATGGTCATCTCATTAGATGCTGAAAAAGCATTTGACAAAATTCAGCACCCTTTTATGATAAAGGTTTTGGAGAGATTAGGGATACAAGGGTCATTCCTAAATATAATAAAAGCTATTTACAGCAAGCCGACAGCTAACATCAAATTAAACGGAGAGAAACTCAAGGCTATCCCACTAAATTCAGGAACACGACAAGGCTGTCCACTCTCTCCTTATCTCTTCAATATAGTGCTTGAAGTTCTAGCAATAGCAATAAGACAACATAAGGGAATCAAGGGGATTCAATTTGGCAAGGAAGAAGTTAAACTTTCATTATTTGCAGATGATATGATAGTATACATAAGCGACCCCAAAAACTCCACCAAAGAACTCCTACAGCTGATAAACTCCTTCAGTAACGTGGCAGGTTACAAGAGCAACTCCAAAAAAAATCAGTCGCCCTCCTATACACAAAGGATAAGGAAGCAGAGAGGGAAATCAGAGAAGTATCACCTTTCACAATAGCCACAAATAGCATAAGATATCTGGGAGTATCTCTAATCAAGGAAGTGAAGGATTTATTTGACAAGAACTTTAAGTCTTTGAAGAAAGAAATTGAAGAGGATACCAGAAAATGGAAGGATCTCCCCTGCTCGTGGATTGGGAGGATCAACATAGTAAAAATGGCAATTCTACCAAAAGCAATCTATAGATTCAATGCAATCCCAATCAAGGTACCATTAAAATTCTTCACAGAGATTGAGAGGACAATAATCAACTTTATATGGAAAAACAAGAAACCCAGGATAGCCAAAAATATCTTATACAATAAAGGTACTTCTGGAGGCATTACCATCCCTGACTTCAAACTCTATTACAAAGCTACAGTATTGAAAACAGCTTGGTATTGGCATAAAAACAGAGAAGTTGACCAATGGAATCGTATAGAAGACCCGGATCTTAAACCACAAACCTACGAACACCTGATTTTTGATAAAGGAGCCAAAAGTACACAATGGAAGAAAGAGGGCATCTTCAACAAATGGTGCTGGCATAACTGGATGTCAACCTGTAGAAGAATGAAAGTAGATCCATATCTATCACCATGCACAAAACTCAAGTCTAAATGGATTAAAGACCTCAATATTAATCTGATCACACTGAGCTTGATAGAGGAGAAAGTGGGAAGTACTCTACAACAAATGGGCACAGGGAACCGTTTCCTGCGCATAACCCCAGCTGCACAGACATTAAGGGCAACATTGAATAAATGGGACCTCCTGAATTTGAGCAGCTTCTGTAAAGCAAGGGACATTTTCACTATGACACAAAGGCAGCCTACTGACTGGGAAAAGATCTTCACCAGCCCTGCAACTGACAAAGGTCTGATCTCTAAAATATATAAGGAACTCAAGAGACTAGACGGTAAAATGCCAATTAACCCAATTAAAAAATGGGGCGCTGAACTGAACAGAGAATTCTCAACAGAAGAAGTTCGAATGGCCAAAAGACACTTAAGGTCATGCTCAACCTCCCTAGCTATCAGGGAAATGCAAATCAAAACAACTTTGAGATATCATCTTACACCTGTCAGATTGGCTAAAATCCAAAACACCAATAATAACCTTTGCTGGAGAGGTTGTGGGGTAAGGGGTACACTCATCCATTGCTGGTGGGAATGCAAACTTGTGCAACCACTTTGGAAAGCAGTGTGGCGGTTTCTCAGGAAATTCGGGATCAACCTACCCCAGGACCCAGCAATTCCACTATTGGGAATCTACCCAAGAGATGCCCAATCATACAACAAAAGCATATGCTCATCTATGTTCATAGCAGCATTATTTGTAATAGCCAGATCCTGGAAACAACCTAGATGCCCTTCAGTGGAAGAATGGATGAAGAAACTGTGGAATATATACATGCTAGAATACTACTCAGCGGTAAAAAACAATGACATCTTGAATTTTGCAGGCAAATGGATGGAAATAGAAAACACTATTCTGAGTGAGGTAACCCAGACCCAAAAAGATGAACATGGGATGTACTCACTCATAATTGGTTTCTAGCCATAATTAAAGGACATCGAGCCTATAAATTTGGGATCCTTGAGAAGATAATAAGAAGGTGAACTCCCAAAAAAAGAAATAGTAATCCTCCTGGATATTGGAAGTAGACACGATCGCCAGGTATAATTGGGAACTTGAGGGTTGGGCGAGACTGGGCCAAGGGAAGATGGGGAGAGAAAAGTGTGAAGGGGAGAATGGGGGAGCTCGGAGGAATGGGGTGCTTGGGATATAGGAAGGGTGGATATGGGAGCAGGGAAGCATATATCTTAATTTAAGGAGCTACCTGAGGGTTGTCAAGAGACTTGACCCTAGAGGGGTTCCCAGGTTTCCAGGGAGACGCCCCCAGTTAGTTCCTTGGGCAGCTGAGGAGAGGGAGCCTGAAAAGGCCAGTTCCTATAGCCATACTGATGAATTTCTTGCATATCACCATAGAACCTCCACCTGACGATAGATGAAGAAAATGACAGAGCCCCACATTGGAGCACCGGACTGAGCTCCCAAGGTCCTGATGAGGAGCAGAAGGAGAGAGAACATGAGAAAGAAAGTCAGGACCGTGAGGGAACCTCCAGCTGGCGACAGATGGGGAAGGTGACTGAGCCCCACATTGGAGCACTGGACTGAGCTCCCAAGGTCCTGATGAGGAGCAGAAGGAGAGAGAACATTAGGGAGAAAGTCAGGAACGTGAGGGGTGCGTTCACTCATGGAGATGGTGGGACAGAACTAAAGGGAGATCACCAACTCCAGTTGGAATGGGACTGATGGATCATGCGACCAAACCCGTCTCTCTGAATGTGGCCAACAGTGGGGGCTGACTGAGAAGCAAAGGACAATGGCGCTGGGCTCTGATTCTTCTGCATGGACGGGCTCTGTGGGAGCCTTCTCAGCTTGGTCGATCACCTTCCTGGACCTGGGGGGAGTTGGGAGGACCTTGGTCTTAGCATAGAGTGGGGAACCCTGAAGCCTCCTTGGCCTTGAGAGGGAGGGAGGGGAGGTATGGGTGGAGGGGAGGGGAGGGAAGGGGGAGGAGGAGGGGAGGGAAGGGGGAGGAGGATGGGAGGGAGGGAGGAGGAGGGAAGGAGATGGAAATTTTTAAATATAAAAAAAAATAAATCATGAGGAAAAAAAATATATCAAAGTTTAGCCCAACCCAGAAAAAGAATTCTGGGCATGTAATATGAAAGAAATAAATGCCTTTTATGCTAAAAAAATAATAAATTTCCCAATGCCTATTTCAATAACTGGCAAAAAATATTTTATTGAAGCCAATGAATTAGAGGTTGTGCATATGTGACAATATTAGTTTTTTCACTTTAAATAATTCACTGTGTAGTAACTTCATTAGTTCATTCCAAATGAATATAACATTTTACAGCCTTTCTTAGAACATACATATAAATCACAGTTTGAGTCTCATTGATTCTTTCAAGGTAAGAATTATAAATCTCATCCAGGCAACATATTTACAAAATCAAATTTTGCCAAAAATTTGGTATAAAAAAAGAAATTGGAATAAAGCTTCATTTGCCAGAAATATTTGCTGTTACTTGCTTAGATATCTTTCAAATTTTCTCATATTAATATACTGGTCAAGGTAGAAATGAGTTTGCAGAACTATTTGAAATGGTACAAAGTAATAAATCACCATTCTTGAGAATATTCTCAGAGAATTATAGAAACCAAAATGATAAAATTATGTGGCCAGGTAAACTTAAAGAACAAAGGAGAAAAGAAAACCAATAGCAAACAGAGGAAGTTCTTTGTTAAAACCTGAGAATGGCATTTGGAGCCTGGGAAAGATGCATTCTGTGCCTGAAATTCTGTGATTATTTAGATCTGAATTTTCCCTGAAAGGCTTATATGTGTTGATGGTTTGCTTTTAGATTCAGCAGAATTCAGAGATGGGGCTGCTGGGGCCTGGTTTTTAAGATTTGAATTAAATAAATGTCTAATGTTATTGCTGAATTCAAACTATAATGGTCTATTGGTTGGTGAAGGTAACATTAGGATGTAGGAGACAGTTGGAGAAAGCTAGGGATATTATACTGAAGTATAAATTTTGTCCTACATACCTACATCTGAATACTTAGAAGGTGAACAACTTTAACCTACCATGTTCTACTTTGCCACAGTATTTGGTGTCCATATTGGTCTAAAAATAATGGGGTCAAGTGAGCCAAGATCATTTTTTCATCCTTTTAAGCTGCTTGTCTCAAGAAATTTGTCAAAGCATTGAAAAGCTTACTAACTCATGATTCTTTTCTAATTCGCAAATGGGTTTATATTGAAAGTATTGACACAGATTTTGTGTTAAGACATTTAAAATGTTATGTTCACTTGAAATGCCAACTAGTAAATTGTAAAGATATCTTTCAACCTGCTAGGCATTTGACTGATGGAGGAATCTCATTGGTTAATAAAGAAACTACCTTGGCTTTTTGATAGGGCAGGATTTATATAGGTGGAGTAGACAGAACAGAATGCTGGGAAGAAGGGAAGTTAGTCAATCGTCATGCCTCTCCTCTCTGGGTAGTTGCCATGATTCTCCGACCTGAGACAGTCGCCATGAAGCCAGCCACCAGGTCAGACATGCCGAATTTTTCCTGGTAAGCCACCACCTTGTGGTGCTACACAGATTACTAAATATGGGTTAAAGCAAAAGAGAGTTAGCCAGTAAGAGGCTAGAGCTAATAGGCCAGGCAGTGTTTAAAAGAATACAGTTTGTGTGTTGTTATTTTGGTTGTAAAGCTAGCCGTGTAGAATCCTGGCGGGATGAAAAACAGGCCTGCTCGCCTCATTATTACATTTGACAAGTAGGTATATCCAACAAAGAAAAGCCCTGATCTATCCACTAATAAATGGATCATAGTGAAAAATAAGTGTTGTGTATGAATGGCTTGCCAAGGAGACTAAAAAATTCTGCTAGATCCTACAACTGCCTTATTGAAAATCCTTGGCCTCTCTTCAAAGTAGACCAGGTCTCTCTGTCAGGAATGGATGCCAAGTTAAATTGGTTGGCCAAGATCACTCAACATGAGAAGAATATTGAGGCTTAATCACACATATCAACTATTTGGTTGAACCTCTAAAATTGCCTACCTGCCAGGATAAGTTTTTGTGTCACCAGGAGCAACCTAATAATTATGCTAAAAGTTATCATTAGCAGGGTGTGAATTGGATGTTTTATGCAGTGAATAAACACATAACTATGAATTAGTTTCATGCTATTAAAATGTTGGATGAGAATAGAGTATCAAGGAGGGTTAATGGAGTTTGTTTCAGGGAAAAAAAACCTTATTAGCAGATACTAGCAATTATAAAACTCCACTGTCTGTTGCTATATTATTTATTGTAACCTACTAAAATAAAGACTATGGATAAGTGTAGCATATATTAGCAAAAGTATCTCCAGCTTCATCTGCATGTTCTAAATACTTTTCTCTCTCTTCTCCTGTATAAAGTCTCAAAAAAGAAAGATCTACTGTAATTCAAATATGCCTTGCCTTAGATGCTAGGTCTCTTTGTGTTTTTGTAATCTATGTTTCTTCTCAGAAAAAGTTTATAAACCTTTAACAGACTGTAAAGTGGCCATAATTGTCCAGAAGCTATTAAAAGAAAGGATGTCTTAGTAAAGTTATTCAGAAACAAAAGCTAACCTATTCTTTTGGCTAATATGGCAGCTACATGGGGCTATGCTGAAATGAAGAGTTGAGCTCATGGCATTGAGTATTATTTAGGTAACATTCAGTAAAGTGATTCTCATATAGGGTTTCGGTGTAGATGTTCTACTATCTAGCTTACCAATGCTCATTTAATACATCCCTCATGTATAGTATTGGGCCATATGCTAAAATATCACATAAGATTCCCATGACCAAATTTTAGAAGAGAGATGTGTTGTATTATTTTTCTCTACACATTCCCAAACATAGATGCTTTGTTTTTTTTAATATTTATTAATTTATTATGTATAAAATATTCTGTCTGTCATGTATGCCTACAAGCCAGAAGAGGGCATCAGACCTCATTACAGATGGCTGTGAGCCACTATGCATGTGGTTACCGGGAATTGAACTCAGGACCTTTGGAAGAGCAGGCAATGCTCTTAACTGCTGAGCCATCTCTCCAGCCCCTAGATGCTTTGTTTATCAGTAACGCAGACACCACAATACATAATCTGATTAATTCTACCAGATGTAATTTTTGACATTTATTATTCTTTTTTTTTCTATCGTAGAACGATTGTTTTAGTTACTACTTATTAAGATTTCATGAAGTAATCCTGGCATAGTCTCAATGAAATAAATCTTTTATAGATACAGAGCATATTAAGCAAATAAAATCTGTGGCCAGCTGATACTTGGAACAATTTTATCTTGTGATTTTCAAAGCACTATCTTATATTTTATTGAATATTTCTACAGTCTTTCAATTTCTCTAATAATCCAAAATACAGTTTCATGGAATTATATTATATACTTGAATTTTCCAAAGCTAATCATCCTTTGCTTTTACTTTGCTACAGTTGTACATACTACAGGACGTGTGTGTGTGTGTGTGTGTGTGTGTGTGTGTTAGTGCACAAGCAAGTGTGCACATGTATGTCTGTGTGCACAGTCACGTGTGCATATTTATATCGTAAAGGGTGAGGCCAAGGTGACCTAGAAACAGGACAAATATTACTGTGAGGAAAGCTTTTGGTGTCTCCGCATTCTGACTGGTTTGTTTGCCATAGTAGAGTTGTTCTCACACTTTCATCTCATTAGAAATGTTAAAAGACTTTCAGGTTCCATTCCCAGGAATCTGATTTAATGAGATGAGGCAAGACCCATGAATTTACATTCCGAGTTACTTCATAGATGATGCCAATTCTACTTGTTCAACAGCCACATTTTGTGTGACACTGGAGCCGAGGAAGTGCTGATGCTCTTTGCGTAGCTTAGTGCATGACAATATTGACTGCAAACAGGTCACAGGTGCCTCCGTCATGGAACTCTCATTTCGTTTGAGGTGACAATTTTCATTTTATAATAGTTTTTCGGTCTTACAGGTTGTTCCAGCACTGGTCGTTATTGATGGAGAGTGTTTCTGAAAGGCCCTTTAAATAGTTCCCTTGACAATCTGCTGACAGCTAGGTGTACCACAAACTGGTCTTCCCTCTGTTCAGTCTTGCCTCTTTTACATTCTTATATGGGCATCTCATGAGAACAAAACTTCCCAACAAACCTCTGAACAGAACTGTCCCGTCCATAGGTTTTTCTAGGCAGTGGAGTCTGAGTTAGTTTGGGCTCATTTACTTCTGAATTCAAATGTAGTGTCCTGCATTTACAATTTATCCTTCAGTATTCTGACTATTGGTTCAATTTGCTTAAAACTTTTTGGCTCCTGATATTCTTGTCTACTGTTTCTTTCTATTTCTTTCTGCTCTCTGTCACTGGCAAATTGGATAAGAATGTTATCTACATCTTCATCTAAGGCAGTGACAAAATATTGGAGAAGACAAAGCTGAGATCAAGTCTCTATTCATTAAATAGTAATAAAAATGCGGAAAGCCTTTGAAGCCTAAGATTTGTGTGGGAACACATTCTTTATTAGTGCTAGTTAATAACCAGCCAAAAAGAACAATTCCATTTAACGATTTCTATTTTAATAGAAAACGTAGACAGCAATTTCATGCTGTATATTAATTGTGGTTTGAATGTGAAATGACAGCGCAGGTTCTGTGCTTGAAGCAATTTCTAGCTGGTAGTGATTTTTGGAAAGGTTGTAGCACCTATAAGAGCTGGAACCATATTGAAGGACATGGGTCACTGGGAGTAGGCCTTGAAGCTTCCTGCTTTGATCCAGTCTTACTTCTCGTTTACTCTTTGTTTTCTGATTGTGGATACATTGTGACCAGAACCAGTTGTTTCTGTTACAAGCGATTGGTTGTATTCTCTCAAACTATAAACCAAAGTAAATATTTTCTTCGTTAGTTTGTTTCTTGTCTGGTATCTTGTTTTAGGAAAGAGAAAACTAACCAATATAAGAAATTGGCATTAAGCCGGGTGGCCTTTAATCCCAGCACTCGGGAGGCAGAGGCAGGCGGATCTCTGAGTTCGAGACCAGCCTGATCTATAAGAGCTAGATCCAGGACAGGCTCTAGAAACTACAGGGAAACCCTGTCTCGAAAAACCAAAAAAAAAAAAAAAAAAAGAAATTGGCATTAAGAAGGGGAACATTGCTGTGCTAGATCCAATGATTTATAACAGGTTCTTAAGCCTTTAAAACTAATTTGGGGCAAATGTGTTTGGAAATTTGGGCCAGAAAAACATTTACATGCCATAAACAGAGCTCCAGGAGCCATGCTTGTAGGAATTTGTAAGAAAGAAAGTTCAAGAGAAATGCAGAATGCGAACTATTGGCTTATGCAGTTTCACACAGAAACAAGCATCATGCCGATAACTGGACTAGAGGTCATTCAGGTTATATTTCGGACAATAATCTGCCTGAATTCTGCCCATGTCATGAAAACTTGAGTGAGTGCAAATTTAAAAGTAATAAATTGATGGGTTTGAGAGAGAAAATTTTGAGTCACAATAGGTTACACACTGTGGTGTAGTTGTGGCTCACTACCCTTATTGAAGTCTACAGTAAAAAATAGCAAGAAGTAAGGGAGAAACACATTTTAAACATATGTAGTTTGTCAAGGAAAAGATCGTGAATACGATTAAAACTACAGTTACAGCTGATGAAACGAGACTACAAGGGTCGAGAATCCTTCTACTCTTCGCTATGGCTAAAGGAAAGGCACCCTGAGAGGCTAGGGGTCTGCTCACTCTTCAAATGTTCCACCTTGACAAAAGTAATATATGTGAAAGGGGAGAATCTAGGCTCTTAATACCTCTGAAAAGGTTCCTTTTTTCCTGGAAACTGCCTGAAGAAATATTTCCTCAGGGTCAGCAATCAGAGGCTTCTTTAAATGTCCTCCAAGGGTACCAGTATCCATCATGAATTAGCAGCCAAACTTGCCAGCATCATCCACACAGGATACTGGAATAGTCAGTGTTAAAGATACAAGATTGAAAGTATAAAGAAATCTTGTTCCATGATTTCAGAGAACATCTGTGTACTAAAAACCTGTGCCATAGTCAGAATCCTTTCAAGGAAGCAGTGAGAAGCAATTTTAAAAGATGGTAAATATGAAGCCTAGTAGAAATCCCCGGTTATAGTAGTCACACCAGGATGTTGGTTCTGCGAGAATGACTGGATATCCATCAAGGAAAGCTTCAGGCAATGAGTGGATATGGCTTAAAGGAAAGGCTATGTATGTCTTGGGCAGCAGAACTGAATAGGTGGGGTTATGGAAACCCTTTGGAACGAAGACTTGAACTCATTAAAGTTCAAAATATTCCACATGGACTTGGTATTTGCCCTGTTGCTGATGGATTCTGACTATGATGGTTTTGCCTTGAGCTAATCATTCTTTACTATGCCTCCCACCACTGTTTCTTGTGTGAAATTTTGTTTATGTTTTAATAAATAAAGCTTGCCTGAAGATCAGAGTGCAGAGCTAAGGCACTAGAGGCCAAGGTGTGGTGGCATACACCTTTAATCCCAGGCCAGAGAAAGGGGTAGAGGGATGGATCTCTGCTGTGTCAAGGCCACCCTGGGCTACCCAAGATTGAATCTGTCTAAAAGAGAAACAGAGCTCACAAAGGGTGATCCTAGCACTTGGGATGGCACATTTTTTTCTCATTTTTTTTATTAAAGATTTCCATCTCCTCCCCCTTTAAATCCCAGCACTAGAGAGGTGGAGACAGGAGTGATATTGCTGTGTGAAGAGAGGAATTTAAGGCAGAAGGAGACAGGAGTTAAATACAGTCTGAGGTTTGGTGGAGCCAGTTGCAGACTGAGAACTGCCCCTTCAATCTGAGGACAGCTCCTGCAGTCAGAGGACAGTCTGAGGACAGGGTCAGCCCTTCAATCTGAGCACTGAAGAGGTAAAAGAACTCTCTAGCAGCTAACCTCACTATTCGCATCCTCCAGCGTTCATCCCCTAATATCTTTCTCCAGGTTTTCTTTATTATGACCAATTAGAATTCATGCTACGGTTTATTTTGGAAGTCTTTACTCTCTGCATTAATGTTATTAGTATATAAACTTGTTTTTTAAAATTATTTTATGGAAGACCATAGCTAAAATATTACCTTGAGTTCCTGAAGAGTTTGGAATTTTGTACAGTGTAAGGATGTTTGAAGCTGGAAGAAAGACATTTTGTATCATGACTTGGACATGAGCCTGTGAGGGCCAGGGGTAGAATACTGTAGGTGAGCAGAAAATATCCCTTATTCTATTATGTAGCTTCACATTTGTCTTTATCTGAGATTACTAATTGGGAAGGTTGTGGAATCTTTAAGAGCTATGATCTTGCTGAAAGGTTTTGAGGTCTTATAGCCTGGCCCTACTTCCTCTGCAATCTCTGTTTCATGACTGCAGATGAAATATGATCAGCCATCAGCCTATGACCATGCTGTTGCCACCATAATTAATTATATCCTCTTGAACTTTAGGTCAAAATACGACATCCTTTCATTAATTCGCTTCCTGTTAGGTTTCTTGCCACATATGAGAAAAGTAGCTAATATATTAATAAATCACACCTAACTACAACAATGTAAAAATATTAACATCATAAACATGTAACTAGCTACATGTGTCACCTCCTGGGAGAATCTGTGTCTAGCCATCTCTATGAGGGTTTCTTTAAAAATCTTTCAGAGAAGGCGTGATAATATTGAACTTCAATGGCTAACCCAATTTCACTAGGTATAAGGCCCCCCAGAGCTGTGAGACTGTTCCACCTTGACTGGAGGTCAGAGAGTTTGAGCTTAGTTTTGCTCTCTGGAGGTTGCTGACAGCAGGTGTGACTACAGATGAGAGGTTCTGACCTAGGGCATGGTTAATTTGTATTTTGGGTGTAGAGGTGGTTCCGTTCCACCTGGACCAAAGGTCAGAGATTTCAAGTCTACTCCTTCCCTCAGGTTAATGAAGTCTGCTGCTCCCCTTTCCCTTTTGCAGGGAAGTATTTCAGAATGTAGAAAATAGAGGAGGTGGATTCAGGATTCACTGACTGTCCCTCCTGATGCTGTTCTGTGTTTCTGTCTCTTATTTCTCCTATACCTCTGTTCTATTTGCCTAATAATTCTAGTCCTCACACTCCTACCCTGTAATGTTCGAGTTTTATCAAAGCTTGTTTTCGCCATCTAAGAAGTGCTAAAGTGTTTACAATAAGAAAGAAAATTTCAGCTTAAAGAAATGTATAAGTGCCCCTATACCTAAGCAATATAAGATAGAGCCTCAAAAGATGCTTGCATATGCTCCATCCTAGTTGCTTTAAATTCTCTATAAATTACTAGATACAGAATGATTCAGCAAGAATCATAATTGGGGATTTGGTGAAGTTAATTGTGATTTTGAATATTAGATGATATTTGAGCCACAACAATTACTGCATTGAATGTGGAATTGATTTCCCAGTTAATTTAAATAGTTTGCACTTTTTGGGTGAATAATGATGATAGGATGGCTGGAGCCTGAAACACTGGCTTGAGGCAGCGGAGTTTTATCCTGTCTTTTCTGGCTCATTAGCCAGTCAGCATGTATCTCAAGGAATCATATCCTCCATTTTCTTTTTGAAAAGATAATATTGATACATTTCCACCCTCATAAAACATGCTAGTGATTTTTAAGATAGAAAACTCTGAACTGTTTAGCTTGTTAATAAATCCGAAGGAAGGAAAATAGGCAATGATCTATTCATAAAGATCTGTCGTAAATGTGAAATGTGATTTGTGTGTGTGTCTGTGTGTGTAACCTTCTATTACAAGTATCATGCTATTTCAGATGCAGAAGTTATAACACAATCACAGAAAATTCTCAGAGAGACTCATGAGAGATTTAAAAATATAGAAAACCTAAACAGGTGCAACTACATACAATATTAAGTGGCACTGTGTCACTGTGTTTTAGAAGTGTCATAGAATTAGGAAGTGGTATGTATGACTGTAGACATGGGTTTGCTGTGCTTTGGGTTGAGAAATAGCTAGCAGTGGTAAGGATTTGTGTGTGTCTATGTATGAATATACATGGGTGTTTGCATTAAGGTAGAAAGAATACATTTTATAAATCTCACTAATACATTTGTGTCCTATATGCTTTTAATATAAACTATATATTTACCTTTCATAAAAAGTCTTTGCTAAAATTAATAAAGCCAAAAATATTCTTGAAATGAAAAACTGATAATTATAAAGATTAAAAATTAAGACAAGTGATGATTATATTTATTAACCAAAATAACTCAACTGTCTCAAAATTAAGTCTAACTATTGAAACATCTTACTGAATATTTGTAAAGTATGTGCAAAATGCAGAGACAAGAAAAATAGAAAATATAAACATAATTTAAAAATAATGTAATAGATGTTCTTACTATCATTGATGCTTTAATTAAAGCAAATAAGAGGATCTTCCATTTTTTTTCTGTTGTTTAATTTACTTCTTTAGAGAATGTCTCACTATGTAGCTCTGACTGGCCTAGATCTCACTATGTAAGCCAGGCTAACTTTAACTTCACAGATATTTTTCTGTCCTCTGATTTCTGAGTGTTGGGATTAAATATTGTGGGATAATGCTCTTGTATACTGTAAAGATTTGTCACTCATATTAGTTTAATAAAATGCTGATCGGCCAGTAGCCAGGCAGGAAGTAAAGACAGGGTGAACAGACTGTGAGAATTCTAAGAGGAAAGGCAGAGAAACATACTCACCAGCCAGATGCAGAAGAAGTAAGATGAGACTGTTGTATTGAGAAAGGGTACCAAGTCACATGGAAAAATGTAGTTAATTTAAGTTGTATGAGCTAGTTAATAATAAGCCTGAGCTAATAGGCCAAACCATTTATAAGTAATATAAGCCTCCATGTGTTTCTTTGGGAATGAATGGCTGTGGGACTAGGAAGGAGAGAAACTTCCATCTACAATTAAAGTCATGTATGTCCATAGTCAGCTTTTGTTTAATATGAGACACCAGAACAGCAAGTTTTATATGAGGTATGTATCTGATGTGCTTTTGAAGCACAACTCAGGACCTCAGGTAGGTTAGAATGTAATTGGCTATTTGGCAGCATTACCATGTAATTTTTCCACAACAGCAAATCATACACTACATGGTCTTCCTTTGCATGCTATCCCTGCTATTTAGAAACATTCTAATTTCTTTAGAGATGATGAGACAGAATGAAGAAGGCAGCCACTACTGCAAACATTTATATCCACACAGACCATGACACTCCCTGGACCAGAGCTTTCCTTCTAAATGATGGTAAGAATTTTCATAATTCACAGTTACTTGGGAAGTCTAGGCCTCAGAAGTATAATAATGGAAGTGGCTTGTAAACTATCTATATAACTTCCCCTGAAGGACCAAAATAATTTTTCTCATAGTGTCTAAAGAAGTATATCTAAAGGAGTTACTAATGGACTGAATTTTATACACCTACAACCTTTTACTGATTAAAGTAGATTATAAAGTGAATTTTGAAGAAAGGAAAATAAAAATAGGCTACTCTAAATTGAGACTGATGAATTTCTTGCATATCACCATAGAACCTCCACCTGGCGATAGATGAAGAAAATGACTGAGCCCCACATTGGAGCACCGGACTGAGCTCCCAAGGTCCTGATGAGGAGCAGAAGGAGAGAGAACATGAGAAAGAAAGTCAGGACCGTGAGGGGTGCGTTCACCCATGGAGACAGTGGGACAGAACTAATGGGAGATCACCAACTCTAGTTGGGATGGGACTGATGGATCATGCGACCAAACCGGACTCTCTGAATGTGGCCGACAGTGGGGGCTGACTGAGAAGCAAAGGACAATGGCGCTGGGCTCTGATTCTTCTGCGTGGACGGGCTCTGTGGGAGCCTTCTCAGCTTGGTTGATCACCTTCCTGGACCTGGGGGGAGTTGGGAGGACCTTGGTCTTAACATAGAGTAGGGAACCCTGATGGCTCCTTGGCCTGGAGAGGGAGGGAGGGGAGGTATGGGTGGAGGGGAGGGGAGGGAAGGGGGAGGAGGGGAGGAGATGGAAATTTTTAAATATAAAAAAATAAACCATGAAAAAAAAAAACCAGAATGAACCAATTCCAGGTCCTCAGCAAATCCACTTGAAGAGGACGGGATTTATTTCATATTACAGTTTCTGGTCCAGCATCCAGGGAACTCAGGGAAGAACTCAAGGTGGGCTCAAAGAGACTGAAGTGGCCACATGTCACAGAGACTACATGGGTCTGTGCTGGGTCCTCTTCATATATGCTATGGTTGTGTAACTTGGTGTTCCTGTGGGACTCCTAAAAGTGCGAGTGGGCACTGTCTCTGACTCTTTTACCAGCTTTTGGGACCCTTTTCCTCCTACTGAGTTGCCTTGCTCAGCCTTGATATGAGGATTACTTCCTGGTCATACTGTATCTTGTTGTGTCATGTTTGATTGATGTCCCTAGGAGACCTGCTCTTTTCTGGTGGGGAGAAGTGGAGAAAGAGGATCTGTGAGGGAGGGAGTGATGGGAGGCGTAGAGGAAAGGGAAGCTGTGGTTGGAATGTATTGTACAAGAGAACAATAAACACATTTTTAAAATTTAAAAAAAAAACCAGAATGATCTGTAGTTTTAATATTTGTGAATTAAATATAGTCAGAACCAATGATAACAATGCCTTAAGGCTAGATGCAAGAGTGGGGAGAAGCAGTACCCTGTGACTTCCCATACAAGAGAGTTGGTTTGAAGCCAACTGTGGCATCACATGAGGCAGGAGGATTGCTTGAGTTCAAGAGCAAACTGAGCTGGACTATTCTGTGAGACCTGTTCCTTTAACAAGTGAGCAAACAGAAAAATGTTGTTGAGTTTTAACCAGAATGAGAGACCTGGAGTGCAATGGTAGCTTTTGCATTTCAAATAGATTCTTTGACATTATGTCAAATCTCTCAGGAAAGATAAGTTCTTATTATTTATGATACTAAATTTCATACATCTGGGCAGAAATGATGACAATCCAGCACTCCACTCTGCTTCAGCCATTTCAGAAAGAGAGCTTTCACAATGGGAGTATATCTGAGAGATCCAGGCTGACTGATAAAAAGCTGAGGCAAGCAAACAGGGAATAGAATAGTAACGTGGGATTCTACTTGGTTCAGGTTACTCACATACCCATCTCCAAACATAAGAAAATTTACATTTAGCAACCTGTTCACAGTCTAAGAAAAAATTCAAAGGTTAACATATACTCCTTTCTCTGAACAACAGGCTTTCTTTTACCGTTGATGAAGATAAGAGACAGAATATATTCAATAATTCTCTCCTTATGTTCAGGTATAAGATCACAAAGGCAGATTTGTCCTGAACTTGTTTTGGGTGCATGCACAGTAAACTGTGTCTTCAATGTGAGCTTTAAGATAGAATCTCTTATTTACCTTTTTATGCTTATGTATAACTGGTCATGTATATGACTAAGATCAGATACATTGTGGGAAGGGACATGTGCATTAGGGAAATGATTGTGTAATTAGTAGGCCAATCAAATTAGCAATCAAACTCCCCCTTTCCTTGAAACCCATAAAAGAAACCACAAGCAATAATTGGGGCCCTTGAATATTTTTTGCTAATATAGCTCAAAGCTTTCTTACATTATAATCTGATATTTCTATTATTTAACTTTGAATAAAGTTTCATTACTAATTTTGCAAATTTGTATTTTGTATGAAAGATATTAAAAACAGACTACTCTAAATTGAAAATGTTGAACTAGTGACATTGAGTCATTTCATTTGAAGTTTTAATATTTGTGATTAAAATATATTACAAATATATTATCGGCATCCTCCAACACAATAAGTGACTGTATTTTAAACTCATGTCTTGTTAGCATCATGTCACATTCTTTTACATAGTTTCAAAGGGCAGATAGTGTCATTGATTTTAGAAATTTGGAAATACTCCAAAGCCACTTAGTATCCCACATTCATCCACATTTCATTCCATCCACAGTTATTGAACATATCACTAGAAAGCACATGGTACAACTATAACATGATTCTAACAGCCTGCTGATAATCATAAAAACAGTCCCAAAGAATTTTCAAAAAGTTAATTATAATTGTTTTTAAAAAAATCATGACATTTGTGAGTAGAGAATTGAAGATTTTTTTCCAAATTTCCCATGTCCACACCCCTTTAAATACACAGGCTGCTGAAAATTTACAAAATTCTATGCTTTTATTCCTTGAAAGTAAGTAGAGATTATACATACTTACTGAATGTTTACTTTTTGCAAAAGTACGTGTGCTTTTTAAAATATATCACCCATTTAAATATCATTTGTCAGGTTTGAAAAGGGTAAAAAAGTAATGCTGGTAGCAAAAGTAATCCAGAATCCCGAATATTAATTTTAAAGAGGCTTTTTGGATGAGGTTAAAATGGGGATGAAGGCAGGAATTAAGTTCTACAGCAATTTTAAAAATTGGTAAAAGTTGAAAGCCAATTTTATACATGTTTTAGTAAATTAGGAAAGAGTGAAGAACGGTAGAACACAATTCTTAGATATCTAGCTTCAGAGACAAGTGAGGTAAGTAAACACAATGGAAACACAGGGGAAAATGTGTTCTATCTGTAGAGAATCCATTTTTCATTAGATATTCAGAAGTCTATAAGATGTGTGGGTAGAAATGATGGTACGTGAATAAAATATAGTTCTTGGCATAAGGAGAGAGGTATGATAAATATAAATACTGAGATGTCTTAATGTTAGTTGAAAACAATAAAAAGAAATAAACAACATGCAGGTAAAGAGGAAATAGAATTAAGAGAGTTGCTAGGTTGTATAGAACGTGCAAGTCTGTGAGATCAATCACCACAATAATAACAACAATAAAATATAATAGGGACAACAACAACACCACTAACAAAACACCCAACATTTATGGTAGTATAAAGTAAAAACAAAAGAACCTATACTGTTATGGTTAGAAGTCTCAATTTGCACCCTAAGGAACAGTTATGAGCCAATCTTCAGATTCCTCAAATCTCAAGATTATGTATAGTCTCTTATTTAGTGGACAGTCCTGCCTGACAGGATGGATCATAGGTATTTCAACAAGACATGTCTCCATCTTCTTAATTCATGTTGTTATTGGGCCCTTCCTTACTGACACAGTAAGGAGACCTTCATCTTCTATTTGGAGAGGCTAAAATGTGTGGAATATTTATCGACTCTACCTTATGCCCACTGTTAAATCTTGCTGTTTCTGTACTAAAACTAAAATGGAATCTAGCTGCTTTTTCCACACTCACGTTTATCACTCTCCCTTAAACAACAGTCTCCAAACGTTTTCAGTATTCATTCTTACTCTAGAATAATGAAATGGCATGGGTGGATATACTTCTCACAAAGAAGCAATAAAAGTTTAAAGGTTAAAGATATGCTAACTAACCTAAGTTGATCATTACCCAATGTAAATACAAATCCAAAATCACACTGTGCCTCATAAATATGTAAATTTGCAATATGGTGATAAAAAGAAAACAAAATTTAAAAAAAATTTATTATGGTGGTCAAATATGTCTCATGGAAAGGATGATATTGTAGCAAGATTTAATGGCTCTGAGGATGTGAATCATGTTTTAATTTTAAGTAAAACAGTCTAGAAGGGTCATATTAGCAGGACATCCTATGGGGGTGAAGCATGAGTAGTATTTGGCAGCCAAAGGAGGTCAGTGCAATAGGAAAGGATCAAGTGAACAGGCTTGCAGGAGACAATCACTACCCTTTTGGCTAAGTATTTCAACTTTCATTTTGATTAGGAAGAATGTTATTGAACATTTTGTTTGTTATTGAGCAGAGTAGTGAAATGCCTTAGTTAATCTGACTTTTCTATTTTCCTATCTTATAGGTGTTTTGAGATATGCAATAATTATTACCACCCTGGTATTGGCCAGCACATTTTAATGGTAATGATTATTTTCTGATGTGCACACATACATATAATCTTAACTCCTTTTCCTGTTTATGTTTTCATTTCACTCATACACACACACACAAAACAAAACAAAAACAACTTATTAATGTCTATTTCCTATTATCTCCTTCCAAGAAAATAAGCCTTACAAGGTTAGAATTTTCACAGCTTTTACCAAGTACCAAGAACTGAGCCTACATAACACATACTATAAAACATTTATCAAAAAACTAATCTGTATATTGATAACATATATATGTGTATAAACACACACACAAATATATATATATATATATATATATATATATATATATATTATCCATTTAGGTTTAATGCTGATTTATGCTTTAAGGAGGATTCCTGGAATAGTACTAAGGAAATGAAACCTCATAAAGTCATCAGCCAGATGGCAGTACTCAGGCCTTTCACAGTTAGTTGTAAATATCACATCTAATATTATATTACTTAAAAATTCATATGTCCCTTTAGAGGTTGGAGAGAAAGAATTGAAATTATAGGGACTCAAGTCTTTGACTTATGAAGAATTCTATATGGAATATGAGTATAGACAATATGTGTGCTAACTTGCGGTTCTACAGTAAACACAAGTTTACTCTTGTGTTTGTTTCTTTCTTGAAACTCACAGCTGTCAAGGTTTATTATTAAAATAAAGCTCTTCCAAGTAACATATACCCTTTCTTATCAGTCAACAATTTAAAACTGAATTGAAGATTTATTGCTTTAAAGCAGCTTCCAAATACATAACAATATTGCATAGCCTTTATCTTTGTGATTGGCAGTCTCAGTGCATGCGATATCAGGGTTCCTTAGTAGTTTCTAAACTGAATTGTGAGAAATTATGCAATCACAATATCACAATGCTTTCCATAGCAAGTTCTTCAAATATGTAACATTTTTCTCCACAACCCAAATATCCATATTGTCATTCTTGCTTGTTTAACATAAGGTTACATGATAAACAAAAGCTGAAGGGCCACCCTTCCGCAATAACAACTTTTTAGGCTTTAAAACTCTAGCAGTAGAAAATGGGTAAAATGCATGAAATGAGAAATAGATTCGAGGAGAGGCAGTTGTTACAAAATGCATTATAAAGTAAACATTTACTGATCAAATGTGGCAGTTGCTCTTTTGTAAGAAAGAAAGTACATAATTATTAGGAAAGCACCTGAAACTGCTTAGGTAATATAAGCAAAGCTGTTTTGTGGTAGGACTGTAAATAGGACTTTCTGTGGTGATACAAGTGATGCTCTTTAGAGTCCCCAGTTGGGAAGCCATTACAAAGAGGGGCTCTTCATCATTTAAAAGATGGCCTGTAGAACCAACTGACTCTCATGTTATATTTAGTAGCTATTAAATGTGAATACACATCTATGCCTGGTAGCTATCTTATGGAGCAATCCAGACATAGAAGATAATAATTTACTTCATTTCTGTGTTCAACTGAGTAAGCTATTAGACAACAAGACCAAAATACAAAAGATCATATGAAGAGTATTCTTGTTTTTATTTACTTTTGATAAGGTCTATAACATTACAAAATAATGGAAATTATTTTTAAAAAGGTTCTAGAGTTTAGTCTGTACAAAGGACACACAGCAAATATACAGTGTAGGTTCCCTTTTTATTGATTTTATTGAGCTATACATTTTTCTGCTCCCATGGCTTCCTCTTCCCTTCCCTTCAACTCTCCCCAATCATTCCCATGCTCCCAATTTACTCAGGAGATCTTGTCATTTTCTACTTCCCATGTAGATTAGATCCATGTACATCTCTTAGGGTCCTTATTGTTGTCTAGGTTCTCTGAAATTATGAATTGTAAGCTGGTTTACTTTGCTTTATGTCTAAAAGCCACTTAATAGTGAATACATATGATATCTGTCTTTCTGGGTCTGGGGTTACCTCTCTCAATATGATGTTTTCTAGCTCCATCCATTTTTCCTGCAACTTTCAAGATATCATCATTTTCCCTGCTGTGTAGTACTCCTAGTACTCCATTGTGTAAATGTACCATATTTTCCTTATCCATTCTTTGATCCAGGTCGCTTATGTAAACTATCATATCATTAGCAAATAGTGAGAGTTTGACTTCTTTTCTGATTTGTATCCCCTTGATCTCCTTTGGGATAACAGATTGGATATGAGAACAGAATTCATCCTTTTGCTGCATACAAGAAATACACTTCAACCTCAAAGACAGACATTGCCTCAGAATAAAAGGTTGGGAATAAAATTCCAATCAAATGGACCTAAGAAAAAAAGCTGGTGCAGCTATCTTAATATCTAACAAAATAGACTTCAAATGAAAATCAACCAAAAGAGACAAAGATGGACATTTCATAGTAGTCACAGGAAAAATCCATCAAGAGGAAATCTCAGTACTGAACATTTATACCCCAAATACAATGGCACCACAATATGTAAAAGAAACACTTCTGAATCTTAAATCATACATTAAACCCCACACACTTGTAGTGGAAGACTTCAACACTCTACTCTCACCACTGAACAGGTCAGTCGGACAAAAAAATTGAACAGAGAAATAAGGGAACTAACAGATATTATGACTCAAATAGACTTAACAGAACTCTATAGAACATTCCATCCAAACATAAAAGAGTATTCCTTCTTCTTGGTACCTCATGGAACCTTCTCAAAAATTGACCACATACTAGGTAACAAAGCAAACCTCAACAGACACAAAAAATTGGAATAACCCCATATATCTTATCGGATCACCATGGCTTAAAACTAGAGTTCAACAGCAACACTAATTCCAGGAAGCCCACAAACACATGGAAATTAAACAATGCTCACCTAAAGTGAAGCATCAGTGGGTCAAGGAAGAAAGTAAAGACTTCCTAAAATTCAATGAAAATGACCACACAACATACCCAAATCTATGAGACATGGTGAAAGCTGTGTTAAGAGGAAAGTTCATAGTACTAAATGCCTACATAAAGAAGCTGGAAAAATCCCACTTTAGTGAATTAACAGTGTATGTTTCTATATGAAGGATTAGGAATCAATGGGTAATCACAGAATCTGTCATAATGATCAGAGATATCATCATGCTCAATTGGCCCCTTGTCACTATAACTCCCTACCAGTCCATCACTTGCGTGGTAATTCTTCAAGAAACTTAATGTTGTCTAGTGAAACTCACTAGTTTATCTTTCCATCCTCATTGTGGCAGATACTTTCTATTGACTGGTCAAACTCCAACTTCTTGGCCATAGGACATGATTCCATAGCACGGCGTTAGCCCTCAAGTTTTTGCAGAATTATTGCTTTCTTAAGCACTATCTCCCCTCATTCCTATTCTTCCTGCTGGAGTATGCATTTCTGAGGAGACTCTAGGAAGCTGATACTGCTGAACCACTGAATCCATTTCAGTACCTGCCTACTTCTGACCGCCTCATTATAAGAGATCAGTGGACCTCTGTTTGATAAACTTCTGATAAATGTATTGCAGCCTGGAACTGAAAAGCAAACTCAATGGATGTGGTTTATTTTATTTTTGAGTTACTATCATAAGGTAACAGTTGAAATTTTTATTTAATTTGTTTATATTTTCACACTTTATATGTTCTGATTACTCTGGCTTCCTGACATCTCTTATCTACCTCCTACCTCTATCAACCATCTCTCCTCCCTGTTGTTCCCCTTTCCATCTTCATTTATTTTTGTTTTGTTTTGAGGGCCAATCAATTTAACGAGGGCCACCTGTGTGACCTCGGACTTAGCATTCTCATTTAGAACCTGGTGGGCTCACCAGTGCTCTTTTTCATTTACCTATGTAATCAGAACAGGTTTCAGGCAGAGTTATTGTACCTATGTAATCAGAACAGGTTTCAGGCAGAGTTATTGTTTGCTGAGCTAAGTGCTTGGTGATACGATGGTGGACAGCTGCTAGTGTGCATTCAATAAGGAGTCAACATTCCCAGAAAGCAACAACCTGCAAATACTGAAACACAGTGTCATTACATAAACACTATAATAGCGTGGGGTTTTATGATTGACATAGAAGACTTCCTGAAGCAATTAGCATTGAAACTAAGACCTTGATAATGAGCAGAACATAAACACACAAAGAATAAAGAAAGTGTACCAGTCAGCAGGTAACAGAGAAAACAGAGCTAAAAGGAAGTGAAAATAGGTCACCATCAATTGTGTGAGGGCAGGTGGAGAAGGAGCCAAGTAGAGCAATCAATTAGGCTAGAATTTTAAAACAAGGCCAAATCTTACAACACAGCATAGACTGTGCTTTAGAATCAACAAATATGGGCTGGGTATGTAGCTTATGGGAAGAGTATATGCCTAGCATGCACAAAAATTTGTATTGCATTTTCAGAATGAAAAAAAATGAATAAATTAGAAATGTCATTAAAATAGGGAGGCAAGTGAACTACAAGAATTCAATGAGTAAAAAAAAAAACACCCCAGAGTATACATGGAGAAGGGGTTAGAAAGGAGGAGGACTAGAAGTGAATCAATTATGGTCATTTTCCCAATTTAAACAAGACATCGTAGTAGAGGAGAAGAGACCGAGAAAGGAGACTGACTTTGAAAGATATATAGATAGCCAATAGTTTTCCTAAAGATTAACAATGATCTTTTCAGAGGGGGGGAATCGAGCATGACTCCTAGATTTCCCAAACAGCTGAATGAGGTACAGTGCTCTTTGGTTAGGAATCATAGGGGGAAATTGTTCCATTTGGAGAAAAAGCTTGGCAGAGGGGCAAGATGAGTTCAGTTTTTGATCTATTCAATTTTAAGTTCCCGTGGGAAATTAAAACAGAAAGTAAACAGTAGGACATACTGGTCAAAAAGTGAAGAGTGTCTTCATTTGAAAATATTGATTGGATGTCATCATCATCAGACTGAAAACACATAGATGGATACACATCACAAAGGGCGTAAGTAGATAGAGATAAAAGCAGGGAAGATACTTGAGACATTCGTCAAAAATAGCTTGGTGAACTGTAGGTTGTGCATGGGCTGAGAATATAAACAGATGAAAAAATTGAATTTGTTATTCACTCATTGGGTAAGTAATCTATTCCTTCCTAAGTAGGCATTTTTTGTTTTGTTTTTGAGACAGTGTTTCTCTGTGTAACATGCAATCCTGAAAATAGTTTTGTAGACCTGGCTGGCCTGAAACTCACAGAGATCCACCTGCCTCTGCCTCCTGAGTGCTGGATTAAAGGCATGTGCCACTACTGCCTGACCTAAGTAGGTAGGTTTTTTTTGTTGTAGTTGTTGTTTTTGGAGAGGGGGGTTAGAAACCAGATTTCTCTGTAGCTTTGGAGCCTGTCCTGGAACTAGCTCTTATAGACCAGGCTGGTCTCAAACTCACAGAGATCCTCCTGCCTCTGCCTCCCGAGTGCTGGGATTAAAGGCATGCACCACAACTGCATGTATGTAGTTTTTAAAGGAATGTAACCTACAAACCAGAATCAAAAACCATTTTCCCAAAGAATCCAAAGACTTTACTAACGCGAGGAAAGATCTGGGACAACTACAACATTATGGATCATGAAATTATGAAAAGAAGGGCCCATGAAAAATCACAGTGTAAATAGAATAGACCAACTCCCAATACTTAATTTTCTGTCATGAATAAGAAGCTTTCCTCCTTGTCCATTCATAGTTTATAGCCCATAAACTCACCACATTACTACTTGATCTTAACTCCCTCACCCAAAGAAACTTCTGTTTGAGATCTTCTCTGTTTCACAAGCCTCAGTGTTTCCTGCGGAGATCTAATGGTTAACTTTTTAGTACCAGTTGGTTTCATTTGGATACTTCTTTCCAAACCTACTATGTCCTGGTTAACAAAACAGTTAACACATTGGCACTTGCAGAAGACTGACCCTAGATCTTGTCCTGAGAGGAAAGAGGAAATAGGCCGAAGTTTCCCCCTAGTATTGGTCCCCTATTAAAACTTGTTCTTTCTTCACTGAGGTCCTTTGGATAGGGTTCCAGTGTAACTTTTCAACTTTAGATTGAATCTTCTTTCTGGAATTCAGTTCTTTATTTCTATGGTCACGAGCTTAATCAAACTCCCTAGGAATTTTCACTTTCCATCCCTAGTTCAGGTTTGCATATAAATAGCTCATTACTCCTAAGACTTTTTTCTCATAGTTTAAAATCTATTTTATTTTTCCCCTCCATGCTAAGATTTTTCTCCAAATTAGAATTGCCTAACTGACTTTTCTGGTAATTCATGGGATTTACTTTTCTCTGTTATCCTGATCCTCATTATACAGGTATGATTTTTTTGCCTCTGTTTTCATGCACAATTAAAAATAAGCGCCCCAAAATAATTAATCTATAGCAGCACACTCAAGGTAAAACTTGGTGCAAAAAGAATCATTATTTACAAACTCCTTATTATATAATCTGCTTTAGCATGAGCGGTTGTGTCAAAGAAAGGGGACAGTGTTAGCCCTCATTGTCTTTAGACTCATTTGTGAGACAAATACAAAATAATTAATTATGAGATTCATGTTTTATTAATAGTTAGAGTAAGCATCAGTGTAAAAAAAGCCTAACAGGGTTAAAATAATTGATAAGAAGATGGGACCTAATGTGAAGAGGTAGTGCCTCTAAGAGCATTTAATTTTTGTTATGCTTTGTATATCAAGTCTTGGTTGGAGCTGGCAAATCCAGTCATTGAGAGTTGCTTATTCATCAATGGATCAACCACTCAGTTCAGAATTGCTTGGTCTTATATAAAGGAAGGAGGTTGAAATATTCAAAGCTGGGGTCCGAAGTGGAGGAGGCAGCTCACTTACCATATGACCTCCAGAGGGAGCTTGACCCCAGCCACTTCCATTGCTGTTCTCTGGTTTTGTTTTTGATTAATTGCTTAGCTCCACCATTGTCTTTGTTATTGGGGGCAAATAATTTCACTTCACCAAATGACAGTCTTCTCCTCATTAAAACAGGAAGCAAAGCCAAGCTTTTGAGTTGAATTAGCATTTGTCATCTCGTATTATCCCCAGCTGTAGTTTAACAGAGCAGTACTGTCCAGGCAGGGTAACTGCCCCTTCATTATACAGTTGACAAATAGTTTGAGATACAAAGTCGTTCTTACCTTTTTTGAATATTTGCCCAGGAAGCATTGATATTCTCTGTTATCATGTGTACTTTTCTGGTATCATCTGCAGAATAGTCTCGAAGAAGCTTCAGTGCCAAATCATTTGCCACATCTACCTTTATTTGCCATTGGTGGAGGTCTTTGGCCAACTGCTATAGGTGTACATAGGAAAGAAAATTAATGTCACTTTTCATCCAGTGATGTTCCTATGTGGATACCTCTAAATATTTCATCAATAGTTACTGATTCTTCAGGTCACAGAGTGTCTACTCAAGTCACCTGTCATGTGAGTCAGTCAGCTATGATGATGTAAATTCACATGCTTTCCATTATAAGATTTCAAATGCCGGATCTTAAGCATCCACTCCTTTTAGGTACTTCAATTTAGTACCATTAAGTTGGCAATAAAACAAGCTTAAATTTTAATCATAGAAAAGAATAAATTATAAAAGACTCATTTGTAATTGCTTAGAATGTGACATAGAACAGAATCATGTGGACGTTTCTGGTATCATTGGCAGAATAGTCCCAAAGAAGGTCCAGAGCCAAATCATTCACCACATCTACCATTATCTGCCACGAAACATGCATCTCCTCCTTTCATTAACTTGTTGAATTGTTTATGTAATTAGTGCCATCTACTGGCATTTAACAAACTCTGCATACTGAAAACGTTGAACAAAAAGAGGACTGTTACCACACTGTTTCTGAAGGATTAAAATACTTTAAAGATACTCTACTTTAATATTCAAATACAAGGCAAGACATAAAACTCTTTCTAAACCAAAACACTGAAGTGTTCTTCTTTGTTTGTTTTTGACAGTTGAGTGTAATCCAATCAGTCATTTCTTCATGGGAAAGAAGTCACCCAAGGTCATGTACATATGGAAGCATATCAAGCTACTACTTCCACATGTAGGCGAGATCTACACATTAAGGTAGAATTAAAGTGTTAAGAAATTTATGCTTAATACAGTGTGGAGGAGTAAGGTATAGGTTCAAGAATAGAGAAATATGAACAGTCAATGAAATGAAGTGGCAGAATAAAGTCATTTTATAAAAGAAAGAAACTTAACTTTCAAGTAATATAAATTGTATTGAATCAAGAAGGTATAATTTAATGATAGTTTAACCAAATTTCATGTAGGGAAAGACTAGTGAAATCCTTACATTCTATTTTTGGAAACATATTTTTCATCCCAATAAAATATCTAAAAAGGTAAGTATTATAACATTAAAAAATTTCATCAAAAGACTAATTTTAATATTTACTCAGATGATATTAAAAATAGCCAATAATGTGTACAATAATCATGGTAAAGAGAACATGATTGATCTGAGGTTGTAACTCAGTGGTAGAGTTTTTGTTCATGGCTCAGGTCCAATCCCTAGTGCCTAAACAAACAACAAAGACAACTATTCTTTTCTTACAGAAAACAGAATGCATTTTTTTAAAACTCAGCATGAACAGAAGAAAAATGATCATAGAAGTTTCTGAAAGTATGAGACATTTTTATTTAATATTTTTGTTTTGTCTTAGCATGATGTTTATATGCACAAAAGAAAATCTTGGTATTTTGGTATAATTCAATGCATTTGTTTGGACTTCTATCCCTCAAAAATTTAGAATTTTTATGTAATCCACCATTTCTCACTTAATTAGAATATTCTATTTTGGAATCAGCTAAATTGTAGCACTTACTGTATAGAGCAAATAGATTTAGATGATCAAGCTAATATTAAAATACTAAAGTGCCGTGAAAGCAGAAGAGAGGAAATAGAGTGAGGTAACGACAGAGAGAGGAAGAGAGAGAACATGGTTATTGGTATCACAAAACAACTGAAATCTATCCTTGTGACATGTCAGTCTTTCTTCAATACTTCATTTGCCAAGAATTGATAAACTGATAAACAAGAAATAGTTCCTGTTTCTACTTTGCAGATTCCCGTAATAAGTACAAGCTGTGTGGATGTGAATTAAACCCCCGAGTGCCTCTCTTTCTAGAAAATTCCTAGGATACAAAATTTTCTTTTCATTTCTTATGTTTAAACATAATGAAAGTCCTCAAGAATCTTGAGTCTTAATTTTTATTTTAATGTTTGTCTTTTTTGACTTTATATATATGTATGAAGTCAAGCTAAAGTGTGGGTTATGGAATGTACCTGCTGGGTTGCCCTGCTGAATTAATTGCTTAATAATTATATGACAAAAAGAAAAGCTATCCACGAGTCAGCTTTCTCCTTTGTTAAATGCGAATATTTTATCTACACTGAAAGAAGAGTATGTGGGAAAATGCCTGGAAGAAAAATTTTAAGAAAAAAAAATCATGTAAAACAAACTTATTTGGCATAATCAAAGACTTAAATAAATACTACCTATCACTATAATTACTAGTGCTATGACTACTGTGACTGCTGCTAAAATCTCATGTACAGTAACAGTGAGAGTCCCTGCTGAATGCAAAGAAAATGGCTTCCTATTTTATAGGCATTGTACAGATACCACAGCTGGATATATTCCTCTTTACCTTAGAATATAAAAGAGAGTAGATAGTTATAGAAATAAAATTGCAATGTTATTACAAAACTTTTCTTATATCAGGTGATTGGGGATGCTTCCCTACCAGTGAAATGAATACTTATCCAAAGTGAACTTGCTTTTGGAAACTCTAAATGAATGTCTCAAAGGATCTCATGATAAGCTGTGAGGAGCAACCAAAAGCCCCTTTCCAAGGAAGCCTTTTTGCTTATTGTCTTACAGTTTTATCTTAAGGAATGGAATAACTTTGTAAGTCTCTGTTTTATTTTCTCAAAAAGAGGATGGAGCTACTAACTCAGCCTGTACATCAAGCATGTTGTGAGAAGTGTGAAAAATCAAAATCAAATTGTTCAGAAAATTAGAAAACAGGATCATAATACTATGTACACAGCTCATAAGTCAATACTAATCAAATTAAAAATCCATACGCCCTTAACGGGTATGTATAGAGTAAGGGACTAGAGGGAACAGGTACATCTCTTTAGGAAAGGAAAATAAGATATGCAGATGTGGATGGAAGTGGGGACAGAAATGGGGGGTTAAGTAGGGAGGGAGAAGGAAGGGAGAGTTGTGGCAGGGGATGCATAGAGAGACAGCTAAAATTAAATGACATTTGAAGAGTAGTATGGAAACCTAAGACAGTTAAAACTCCCTAAAATATATACATATATGAAGGTGATCTAAATGAAACTGTCAAATAACTGGGAGAGACAGAATCGCAACTGCCATCTATTGCCACCAAATAAAGCTTCCAGTACCAGAATTTTGTTACATCTAATTGCATTGGTGGCCAAAGAGTCCCCATGGGAATTTCCAAACAAGATAGGCTGTGGCTAAGACTATAAGTTGCTCTTCATAAACTGACAGCAATGTTCTGTTGCTAAAGATAACAACCACAAAACTCATCGAATACGGATGTGTTGAATTGGTGCCTATATAGAGCCTTCACCACCATGTTCCAGTGTCTTTGGTACAAAAAAATATTTGGCACACTGTGTAAGGAGAAATGTAAGTGCCAGCACCAAGACATCCCCAAAGCCTTTATCTACAATGGTGTGCCACCTCCAAGATATGCTAAGGCAATGGTAACATAAAACTGGTAAGCGTGACCAACCAACAACTGGTTTGACTTAAGGCCTCCTCTATGAGATGGAATTCATACCCAATCCATACATTCCTTAGTTGACCAAGAACCTGAGACTAGATAGCTAAGGGACTTAGGGTAAAACCAAATAATACCTGTCTAAAAAAACAAATCTAGACAAGAGAACAATAAAAACCCCAAAATTCCTCTGAAAAAATAAAATAAAACAAAAAGGAGTGATAAAACGACTCCTAAAGAGGTTCGGCTATACTCATAGATCAGAGTCTTGCTCAACCATCATCCTGTAGCAGATAAGAACAAATATAGAGACCCACAGCCATACAATATGCAGAGTGAGAATCCTTGAATCACCCAGTCATAATTGGGGTGTCTTCATCAATTCTTTTCTTTCAGAGCTTAGGGAAACCACTGAAAAAGAGGCAGAAAGATGGTAAGAGCCAAAAGGAATGAAGGACACCAAGAAAACAAGGCCCTCTCAGTCACCATGAGCAGAGCTCCTATGAACTCCCAGAGACTGAAGCAGAATGCGCCGAGCCTTTATGGTCTTCCCCAGGTCCTTTGCATTTACATTATGACTTCCAGTTTAGTGCTTTTATGGAATTGCTGAGTGTGTGAACGAGTGGATCTCTGATTCTTGTGCCTTTTCCTTGGCCCTTTTTCTTCTATCGGTTTATCTTATCCAACTGTGATACGATAGTTTTTGTTTTATCTTTTTAGATATTATTTTGTCATATTTAAAAATGATTAAATACATGCATACATGAATGAGAACCTAGCTGCTAGACAAAAGGTTAACCCATTGAACTGTCATTTAAGCCTGTTTATGAGAGGAAAAAATAAATTTTCTTGACTACACAGAGTATGTCAACCAGGAACAGTTGAACAACATACAATGGACTCCACAGTTTATTTTAGACTGTCATTTTATTGTTTTTGGTGTTATATATTTTTTGTTTATTTATTGAGAAAGAACTTAAAGTTGGATTGTAGGGGATGAGAGAGGATCTGGAAGGACTTGAGGAAGGGGAAAACACAATCAAAGTAAATTTGAATTTAAAAATTGTTCTATATAATAAAATATATAAAAAGCTTCTGGTTGTTGAATATTTGTCATTCTATCCGGATATTGTGTGCATGTCTCTCTCTGTGTGTGTGTCTTGAAGCAAGGGATTCATGGAAAATTTTGGTTCTATTAGCTAATGATCAAGAGCTCATTTTCTCTTAGATATATCTTCTGTTTTTGCTCCACACAGTAATCTAGATGGAGTAACTCTGGTAAGAAATCTGTTTTTCCCAGTTCCTCCTATGAGCTGTAGTCTTGTTGGATCAGGCCAATAGTAAACACTGGCATAAAACAGAATAGTAGAAAGGTGGGGTTGCTTCAGTCTAAGAATTTCTCAAGTGCACTGTGTAGCCACACCATTGCTAGAGTTAGCATCAGATGGTTATGGTTTGGGGGCATTTGTAGCTCTGAGTTTTCAGGTTTTAAAGTGTTATCGTCTTCTTGAAGTTGTTAAATCTGGAGTTACCTATCTCCTGTTGTGTTTCTCAGCTTCTTCAGTAGCTATAGACCCAGTTCTTAGAATTACACTTCTGTTTGAAATATTTGCTGTGGTATCCAGACTCCACCCTGACAATATCAACAGAAAGGAATGTCACAGCAAATGACCCTACCCATGCTTCCACAGAGGTCATTTAATACACCAATCATCAGATTCATAGAATATAAAACTTTCCAACTGTTCAGTCTCAGAGGACAACAACCATTTTGCTCCTGGATGCTAATTTCAGCATCTGGGTACACATAGGGGCTCTTCCTCCATGTGCTCCCTTTCTCTTTGTGTTTCAACTTCTTACTGCTTTGCAGGGTCCTTCTCTGCAGCCTTCAATCAATAGCGACTATCTCTTCTTTAAACAACAGATTGTGACCGGGATTATTGTCTTTCCTTTTGCAGTTATACTCTTCAGAAATTACTCATTGCTTCCACCTTTGTCATGCAATTCATGACCATTCTGCCTTCACAATTTTAAGAAAACTGTTCTGACAGACATCACTGCAACAAGATTGATCCAGGTACACCATGGTATGCATGCTGAGGTCAGAGGCCCCTTCCACCTTGACAGGTCCTGTGGATTGAGTTTAGTTCATCAGGCCTGGTGATAAGCACTTTTATCTGCTAAATCATCTCACTGACTTTATTTATCTGTGCTTGCAAACTCTGAAGTTTTTCCTACAGAAGGCTAAGTTTAGCATCTTACCATAATGTTGATCTTGACCATGTTGCTTTGTCTAATTCGAACAAGAAGTTAATGGGACCAGAGGCTTAAAGTGTGTTTTCAGTGCATATACGTCCCCACCAACACAAGACTGATTTGCCCTCAAAAGCTTAATGATCTGAGCGAGAGGGCATTGAAATGACACGTGGCAGCACAGCTACTACAATCCATCTGAAGCCCCTCTCAAGTTGTAACCTCATAAACAGGCAATGCATACTTATTTTTGTCGGATAGTTGCATTTCAAGGTTGTTTGTTACTGAAAGTTTGGGGGGAAGTAGTTAACTGGTTTTGTTACCAATGGTCTATACCTCTGGGAAGTCAGAAACTTGTCTTTTAATTGATTTTCTCTAGCAGGTACTATCGACTACTCTCACTTCCTTGGGAGGTTTTTCTTTCCCTGGCTCTCTCTGTTCTCTTATAGAATGCAAGGCAGTTTTGCCTGTCTATTAAATATTATTATTTATAAGCTTTGTATCTGATTCAATTGTCTATTCTTTCTGATTTTAAACTGATTCTCAACTAGAAATGGAGAAAGGGGTTACATCTACCGCCAAAATAGATACATCATGAAGTCCCCTTATTCCTTAAACTTCCACCTTCATTTCTCTTTCCTTGATTTACTTCCTCATCATCTTTTGCTCACATTTTACAACAGTTAACTCACATTTTTCTACATTCAAACTGGCCTTCAACCTATATATAACTGCCTGAGTTAAATTTTTGCAATGAAAATGTTACCTTTGATGTGTCTCTGTATAAAAGGTTTAAGAAACCAAACTGACAAGTGGTTCTTTGTCTTGGAGAGGGGTGGAGTGGGGGTATGGGTGGAAGGGAGGGGAGGGAAGGGGGAGGAGGAGGGAAGGAGATGGAAATCTTTAATAAAAAATGAGGGAGAAAAAAAAGGTTTAAGCTACATAAAGAATAAAATTCTAACCTTCCTTCTGCTAATACATACCACATGCATAAGTAGCACACCTATGTATCCACTTTCAGCTTTTGTTAATGTTTCTTTCCTGCTGCAATTTTGCAACTGTTCACTTAACAATACAAAAGTTCTTAAAGTTATGACACTTTTTTAAGATGGTAAAGTCAGTGAAAGACATCACAATGTGTAGGTGTCAGGGCTCAGGATTCAATCTAGATGGATAACATATGTTTACATATAAATAAATTTAATGAAAGTAATTATATTTGCTGTACTTGAACTTTAAAGAACACAAAACTGCTTTCTCAATGATTATAACATTTTTGGAAAATTATTGTGAAAACTATAGTGTGGTGTTCATAGGAAGCAGAAAAAACATATTTCTTTTGGTTCTTTAAAAATTAAACAATTTAGCTATAAATAAGAATTAATGTTCTGAAAATCTTTATTGAGGAAAGTAAAGTTAATTTTGTTCTTTCCAGTGTGAATTAAAATGACCTATAAAATCCTTTATGGATTTATAATAGAAATGTTAAAATATGTGCAAAAAAAGCTATTTCAAACGTAAAGCCTCTCACCATTAACTCTAAAACTCATCTATTAAACCTTTGACATTACCAAACAATCCTGTTTCACAAGGTAACATTCCATACAGGATACTATTTAAGAAAATGGCCCTCATTTTCCAGCTTCCTGGAAATGATTAATCTTTCAACAGCCCTGAGGGTTACATATACCAGTGCTGCTACTTTTTGTCCTTTCCACAATGACTACAAGCTGAGAGCAGGCTAGTAAATGTGTTATCGGCCAACCCATTAGCGTTCCATTATTTTCTGTCTTACATGGCTTCATGTAATGAATTTTTATAATTAAACTAATGGCACACAATTTAGTTTTCCCCTCTTTACTTTCAGGCCCCATTTCTCTTCCAGCTTCTTTGGAAGAAGAGTTTTATACAAAAGGAAGGGAGGAGAGTCCTTCAACTGTTTCATTTCCTTCATTTCATGATGACAGTTTGGAAAGCGTTGTCTTTCTTTGAGCTCTCACTTTAATTTGCTGACTTTATTAAAAGGCTTAAATCAGTGTTGTAATTAACAAGTCATCCAGATACCCCAGGCTTCTAAGAGAAGTTTGGTTGAGAGCGTGTAGAAGTGATCCAGTAGAACCAACCCCAAAAGAATGTCAGAAATCCCCAGAAAGTAGCATCTTCTTGTGCCACCTTCCCTGAATTTCCAGGTAACTTTTCAAATCCCATGAGTGTCCTACAAGAGATTAGATTCACAAATCTCTCTTGTCCTGAGATTACATATCTGCACTTTTAAAACCTAGACAAAAATCTGTAGGCTTCATTGATATACCTATATAATTTTAAAAGCAGATTTACCATTACATAATCCACCTATTAAATATACCTATTAAAATAGTATGCGTTTTTTCCATTGATTAACATTGATGTGTTACGGTTCCTATAATCCGATTTTGGAACAGTCTCGTCTCTACGAAATAAACCTCATACTAGTAATAGTAACTTTCCACTCTCCATTTTCTTTATCCCCAGTTATTTCTTGTATTATATATATAATACAATTATATTTTTGACTGGGTTATATCAATTAGCTTAATGACTTCGAGATTTATCTATGTTCTAGTATTAGCATCATAATGAATTTTTATCATTTAGGAAGATTTAATTTTTGGATGTACCACATTTTGTTTATGCATTCCTTTGCGGATGAACAGATGGGTTGATTATGCTTTCTGGATATAATGGTTAATACTACCATGGACTTCTGTACAAATTGTTTGTGTCTATTTTTATTCCTATTGAGTATATATTTAGCAATAGAATGCTAATAATCATATTATTGTAAACTGCTGGATATTTTCTCATTGTTTTCACAGTTTATTTATTTCTCCTACTTTGTTCATTCATTTGTATGTTTTCTTGAGACAGGGTCTCATTACATAGCTCTGGCTGTCATGACACTTGTTTCCTTCCTTTTCTTCCTTCCTTCCTTCCTTCCTTCCTTCCTTCCTTCCTTCCTTCCTTCCTTCCTTCCTTCCTTCCTTCCTTCCTTCCTTCCATTCTTCCTTCCTTTCTACATACCAATCCCAGTTCCCCTCCACTTCTTTCATCCTATATCCCCCATCTGCTCATCAAAGAGGGTAAGGCCTCCCCTGTGAAGTCAATTAATTCTGTTCCCATCAGCTTGTTGAGGCAGGACCAAGCCCCCCCCCACTTCACACCATGCCTAGACTGAGCATGGTATCTCTCCATAGAGAATGGGCTCCACAAAGTCAGTTCATGCATTAGAATTAGATCCTGGTACCACTGCCATGTCTCCACATACTGCACAAACCACACCACTGCTGCCTGCATTCAGGGAGGGGGCTAGTTCTGTCCTATGTTCCCCAGTTGTCAGTCCAGATTCAGTGAGCTCCCACTCACTCAGGCCAGCTGAGGACCTGAAAGATGTTGGACTGGGCCTTGGCCGGGCCTTGGCAGAGGAAACTGGTGGAGGTCCACAGCAAACCTGACATGGAACTTGTTGTATATAGCCCACACTGGCCTGGAACTTTCAGCGAAGCTTCTGACTCTGTGTGTCAACTGCTGAGATTATAGGTGTGTACGATCACGTCTGAAAATATTCATCATTTAAAATTCTTATCAAATATATAAGGGTTCCAATTATTCTACATCCCATAGTCTGACTTCTTTATTTTAGCTATTCTAATGAGTGCAAAGTACTATTTCATTGTTTTTCATTTATATTTTCTTATCATTAATGATAACAATATTATGATTTATTTAAGGTTGTCTATTTCCAAAAATTTTTCTATTAAAATAATTTCTATATCCGGGTCATTTATTTGTATTTTTGTAACTGCATTATTAGAGTTTAAATATTTTTTGAATATATTCCTCATCATAGATATCATTTAAAATATTTTCTCCTTTCCTGAAGATTATCTTTTAAGTTATTGGCATTGTTTGAAGTGTAAAAGTTTTAGTTTTGATAAAATATAATTTGTGTGTCTTTTATTACATTTATTTTTGGTCTGCATCTAAAATAATATTATCCAACAGTATTTTGTACCCCTATACTTTCTTGAAATATGTTAAGGTTTTATGCTTTTGTGTTTATGTGTACCTGTGTGTGAGTATGTGTGTGCTGTGTATGCAACTTCATACATGCATATGCAGACCAGAACGTGGTGATTGATGTAATATTTTAACACTGTGTATCCATGCATTTGAAATAGGGTCTCTCCCTGAATCTGGATTGCTTTTCTTGACTAGGTTAGAAGTCAGCAAGTCTGAGTGATCCTGTCCCTAATCTTTTTAAATGAGGTTGGTAGGCAATTAGTGGACACTCAGCTTGATACATGGATGCTGGGATTCAATGCTAGTACTCATGATGGAAAAAGTTTAGTTTACAGAAGCAACCCCAAATATTCTACCAAGGAACTTCTACAACTCCTAAACACTTTCAGTAATATAGCAGGATACAAGATTAACTTAAAAATATCAGTAGCCCTCATGTACAGAGATGACAAATGGGCTGAGAAACAAATCAGAAAAACACTATCCTTCATAATAGCCAAAATAGCATAAAATATCTCTGACTAATTCTAACCAAACAAGTGGAAGACTTCTATGACAAGAACTTTAAATCTTTGAAGAAAGAAATTGAAGACACAAGAAAGTGGAAAGGTCTCCCATGCTCTTGGGTAGGTAGAATTAGCATAATAAAAATGGAACATGCGACCAAATCGGACTCTCTGAAAGTGGCTGATGGTGGAGGCTGACCGAGAAGCCAAGGACAATGGCGATGGGCTTGGTCTCTACGACATGGACGGGCTCTGTTTGAGCCTTGTCAGTTTGGTTGCTCACCTTCCTGGACCTGGAGGGAGTTGGGAGGACCTTGGACTCAACATAGTGTAGAGAACCCTGATGGCTCTTTGGCCTGGAGAGGGAGGGAGTGGGGGTATGGGTGGAGGGGAGGGGAGGGAAGGGGGAGGAGGAGGGGAGGAGATGGCAATTTTTAATAAAAAATAAATAAACTGGAAAAAAAATAAAAAAATGGCAATCTTACCAAAAGCAATCTATAGATTCAATGCAATGTCCAGCAAAATCCCAGCAAAATCCCAGCAAAATTCTTCACAGACCTCAAAAGAACAGTATTCAACTTCATATGGAAAAACAAACAAACAAAAAAAAACTCAGGATAGCCAGAACAATCCTGTACAATCAAAGAATTTCTGGAAGCATCACAATTCCTGAATAAAACCTCTACTACAGAGCTACAGTACAGAAAACAGCCTGGTATTGGCATAAAAACAGACTGATGACCAAGGGAACCAAATCAAAGACCTACATATCAATCCATACACCTATAAACACCTGATTTTTGACAAAGAAGCAAAAAAATATATAAAATAAAAAAGCATATTTAACAAATGGTGTTGGACTGGATGTCAACATGTAAAAGAATGAAAATAGATTCATATCTATTGCCATGTAAAAATTTCAAGTCAAAGTGGTTCAAAGACCTCAACATGAAGCCAACTACACCGAACTTCATAGAAGAGAAAGTGGGAAGTACACTTGAATGCATTGGCACAGGAGACCACTTCCTAAATATAATCCCAGTAGCACAGACACTGAGAGAAACAATTAATAAATGGGATCTTCTGAATCTGAAAAGCTTCTGTAAAGCAAAGGACATGGTCAACAAGACAAAATGGTAGCCTACACAATGGGAAAAGATCTTCACCAACCCCACATCAGACAGAGGTCTGATCTCCAAAATATACAAAGAACTCAAGAAATTGGTCATCAAAAACACAAAATTCAATAAAAAAGTGGAATACAGACCTAAACAGAGAACTTTCAACAGAGGAATCTGAAATGGCTGAAAGATACTTAAGGAAATGCTCAACATCCTTAGTCATCAGAGAAATGCAAATCAAAATAACTCTGTGATTCCATCTTATAACTGTAAGAATGGCCAAGATCAAAAACACTGATGACAGCTTATGCTGGAGAGGCTGTGGGGAAAAGGGAACACTTCTGTATTGCTGGTGGGAATGCAAACTGGTACAGCCCCTTTGGATGTCACTGTGATGATTTCTCAGAAAATTAGGAAACAACCTTCCTCAAGACCCAGTAATACCACTTTTGGGTACATATCCAAAGGATGCTCAATCGTAATACAAGGACATGTGCTCAACTATGTTCAGAGCAGCATTGTTTGTCATAACCAGAACCTGGAAACAACCTAAATGTCCCTTGACTGAAGAATGGATAAGGAAAATGTGGCACATGTACACAATAGAGTACTACACAACAGAGAAAAATGATGACATCTCGAAATTTGATGTAAGGTATAAGATGGCACCTCAGAGTTGTTTTGATTTGCATTTTTCTGATGGCTAAGGATGTTGAGCATTTCCTTAAGTGTCTTTCAGCCATTTAAATTCCTCTGTTGAGAGTTCTCTGTTTAGGTCTGTACTACACAACAGGAAAAAAAAATGACATCTTGAATATTGCATGTAAATGGATGGATCTAGAAAACATTATATTGAGTGAGATAACCCAGACTCAGAAAGACAATATCACATGTACTACTCACTCATGAGTAGTTTTTAAACATAAAGCAAAGAAAACCAGCCTACAAATTAAAATCTCAGAGGGCCTAGACAACAATGAGGACCTTAAGAGGGACATACATGGATCTAATCTACTTGGGAAGTAGAAAAAGACAAGATCTCCTGAGTTAATTGGGAGCATGGGGACCATGGGTGAGGGTTGAGAGGGAGGGGAGAGAAAGAGAGGGGAACAGAGAAAAATGTAGAGCTCAATAAAATCAATTATAAAAAAAAGAAGTGATTTTAAGTCCTGAGCCATCTTCCAACTCTTAACACTTTACTTCTTGTGTTCAGTTTTACATTTCATCCCCAACTAGGTTTATTTTTCAAATAAATAAACTTTAATTATTTTTATTTTAAACATTTACTTTTAATTAACATGACAATTATACATTCTTATATGATATAAGGTGATGTGTGTGTATGTATGCGTATTGTAACTACTTTATGGTAAAGAACTTAATCTGCCATGTCATATAGTGTTCAATTTTTGTATTAGAGCATTTGAAATGTGGTTTTGAAAACATTTAGAGGCATGCAATTGTTTTATTATTAACCACATCAACATGTTCTATAATAAAACTGGAGGATTTAATTATTATTACTGAAAACTTGGGACATGATATCCACCACAATACAATAAACTTCTTGTAACCACCGTTTTTATCTCCACTTGTATAAGTTTGTAGTGATTAAATTCCATATCTAAATCCATATAACAATAGGATGTTTGTCTTTTTGTACTTGCTCATTTTTATGTATTGTAAATCTATTAAGTTCGTTCATCCTGTTACAAATGATAGAACTATTATTTCACTATGTTTTGCACATATATAATACTGTATATCTTAATAGTTAATCTTAATAATTAATTTACAATATTATAGTATTACAATTATTTGTGTTATTTCTTCATTTTTTCATAATATTTTTAAATTCAATTTTGTAATTAATAGCAAAAATTCATTTAAAAATTTAAAATTTCATTTAAAAATTAAAAATTTTAAAATTTAAAATTTAAAATCTTAAGTTTAAAATCTTAAATTTCATTATAAAATTTAAAAACTTCAAAATTTGAAATTTAAAAGGCCAGTTCCTATAGCCATACTGATGAATTTCTTGCATATCACCATAGAACCTCCACCTGACGATAGATGAAGAAAATGACAGAGCCCCACATTGGAGCACTGGACTGAGCTCCCAAGGTCCTGATGAGGAGCAGAAGGAGAGAGAACATGAGAAAGAAAGTCAGGACCGTGAGGGGTGCGTTCACTCATGGAGACGGTGGGACAGAACTAATGGGAGATCACCAACTCCAGATGGAATGGGACTGATGGATCATGCGACCAAACCCGTCTCTCTGAATGTGGCCAACAGTGGGGGCTGACTGAGAAGCAAAGGACAATGGCGCTGGGCTCTGATTCTTCTGCATGTACGGGCTCTGTGGGAGCCTTCTCAGCTTGGTTGATCACCTTCCTGGACCTGGGGGGAGTTGGGAGGACCTTGGTCTTAACATAGAGTAGGGAACCCTGAAGCCTCCTTGGCCTGGAGAGGGAGGGAGGGGGGGTATGGGTGGAAGGGAGGGGAGGGATGGGGGAGAAGGAGAGGAGGGAAGAGGGAGGAGGAGGGAAGGGAGGGGGGAGGAGGAGGGGAGGAGAAAAAAAACAAAAAAAAGAAGAAAAAAAAAGAAAAAAAGAAAAGGAAAAAGAGAAAGAAAAAAAAGAAAAAAAAGAAAAAAAGAAAAGAAAAGAAAAAGAAAGAATAAAATAAAATCTAAAAATTTAAAAATTTAAAAATTTGAAATTTAAAATTTAAAAATTTGAAATTTAGAATTTGAAATCTGAGAATTTGAAATTTAGAATTTGAAAGTTGAGAATTTGAAATTTAGAATTTGAAAGTTGAGAATTTGAAATTTAGAATTTGAAATTTAAAAATTTGAAATTTAGAATTTGAAAGTTGAGAATTTGAAATTTAGAATTTGAAAGTTGAGAATTTGAAATTTAGAATTTGAAATTTGAGAATTTGAAATTTAAAAATTTGAAATTTAGAATTTGAAATCTGAGAAATTGAAATTTGAGAATTTGAAATTTGAAAATTTGAAATTTAGAATTTGAAAATTTAGAATTTGAAATTTGAGAATTTGAAATTTAAAATTTTAAAATTGAAAATTCGAAAAATTAAAATTAAATCAATTAATTTGAATAAAATAAAATTAATTAAATTAATTAAAATTAATATTTAAATAATATTTAAAAGAATTTTTTAAAAATTAAAAATTTAAAAATTCCTTCTCTGTCATTTAAATTATTTTTAGCAAAAAGTATTGAATTTATTTTTCTTTCATTCTTTTCACCAGCATCTACATTAGGATTTTCTTCTTCAAATAATATAAAACTTGGCTAGCTAGTTTTCTTCATTTTATTCCTCACAATGACACAGATTTTATATTTTTTGTATTTTTATTTTCATTTTGCTCAATTACATTTCTTCTCTTCAATATTTTTATATTTGCAAACATTGCAGCTAATTATTTTTAATTTAATTTTATAGCCTTTAGAAATTTTAAATTATAGAATTTTAATCTGTTATTAATATATTGGAGAGTTATGTGAATTATTATTGCATAGAGTATGTCAAATTTTAGTGATTTTTTAAGCGCCTCTCTTTATCTTTCCAGATCGTCACTCTGTCATTAAAAATGAGGATCAGCCAGCTATGTTTTGTTGAACAATCACTTCATTTTTGTCAGTTTTTGCTTTATGTAGTTTCATATTATTTTTCTTGACCACTTATGCAGTTTTTTTTCAAAGCCAGTATTTCCATTTGGTTCTTGTTTATAATTTTATATTTATTTTACATATGTATTCATGAAGGCATGCCAAAGACCCTCTCCACTCTCCACAAATATGTAAGAGCTTTTGAAGTCTCCATATGGACAACTCAATTCCCAGATGCCCATTTCAAGTTTTTCTCCAAGCTTTCTCAATGAACATCACTACAGTATAAGATGCCTTGTTAAATAACTGCTACAGAATGATATGTACCATGAAAAAAGAATGTTTGCCTTTTCCTGGGGACATAGCTCTAAGTCAGCCCAAATAAAGACTAGATTCCGTGCATAGGTTTGTTTTAAATTTATTTTTCTCAGAGAGTTGTAAGATAGGTCAAATAGTGCCATCACTTTTGGAATAAAAATGTGGCTTTCTGAGGAATACCAATCCTGTCACTCTTGATGGCCATAAGATTGCTAGTTTTTATAACTACCAGGGGCTCCAAGGCCAATGATTTTTAAAACTAATGTGGAGCTGGGACAAAATGACAGGAAAATACAAAAAAGCTACTAATATTACTGTTTTGTGGAAGTATAACAATTCAGAGATTTTTATGTTTTGGTTCATTTTATAATTTCCACAAAGACAATTTTAAAACTGTTTGCCAGAATATTTTTGTGTGTGTGTGGAGTGCTCTTCTAGTCGTCACAGTATATTTTCCAATACTGAAGAAATTAAAATATGAACAGGAACCTAGGCAAAATAAGGTTGTGATCAGAGTGTAAAAGAATACAAACAAGACTCAGTAACTCTGCCTTAGATACATGAGTGAGTAGCAGGGGAAGTGATCCTTTTATTACCTGTGCTGCATCATAAGGTGTAGTCCATATGTTTTAAGCTTAGTAGGTTCCAAGTACTTTAAGAAGAAAAATATTATTAGTGTATTGATTCTTCTTATTCATGTAACAGCTTTAGGGAGAGAATAAAGGGGAGTTTTAAGATGTATGACCAAATTTAGGTTCTTAAAAGAGGATTTCAGACAATGTTTGTAATTATTAGATTTGCAGAAATAACTTTGTATAACTCTAATATACACATTTATACATATATAACAAAATGTATCTGCTTGGCATATATAAAATAATTCAGTTTCTAACATTATACATATTTATAATCTAGACAGGACACTGTCTGGTATGTAAGTTTACCTCTTCCATATATAATAAAATTGTACCTTTTATAAAAATACAATAAGACCCTAGATTTCTTTTTTCCTACTAAAATAATTTGTGATTCTCAACTAGCCAGTGTAGCTACTTTAGAGAAGAGGATTAATTTTGAAAATTAATTACAATCATAATGTACTTATGATCCAGTAAAGGACATATTTAAAACATAGGTTTTTTCAGTCCTGGAAATGTTTTTTAAATAATTTTAAAATTATTAGATTTCTCACTTGAAGGAGTTTCAAATATTAAGCAGCCAAATCAGCTAGGCTTAAACAAGACTTCACTTCTCTATTGAATTCGTGTACTCTTAGCTCAGCCAAGTACAAAACAGCTAATGCTGTCACGTTTGAAAGGCTTTTATGCTGAATTTGACACAAAAGCAATCACAGAGCAGACAAAAATGGAATTTCTCTTTTAAAGGCTGAAAGGAGAAAAATAAATGAAAACTATGAGCCTGGCCAAATCTCTCTTGCCACCAGAAAAGAAAGTTCAATGTGATGAAGAAATAATTTTTTTCCCTAAGAACTTATTGCCACGTATGGACCAATCTTAGCTTGGTGAACAGACTGTGAGCTCAACCAAGATTGTAGCAAATGAAAGAAATCCTAGAATGATCAGTGCTGGTCATTTCAGGTACCAATGCATACTTCTTTTGTTTCTTTTGAAAGTTCTAAATGCTTTCATCGGTCATAGGATTCTGTTATGGCTTATTGTCAGGAATTTTGTAACAGAAATCTTGTATGCTTTTTTCCCTGTAACATCTGTCTCTCTTTAAAAAAAGAGCATTTATTTAACCAACTTTAAGAAGATCAAATGAAGAGATGTGATTAATAAAATAATCTGCTTTCCAAATGCATGTCTTTGTTTCAGAAAATTAATGCTTTATGCAGCAAGAAGATAATGTGAAAATAGATATGGATAATTTTACAAGACCTGCTAATTACTAAATCATAGAATAGACCATCTGCAGTCTGTTTTTTGTTTTGCCCAGCCAGTGTTCTCCTACTGTTGTCTACTTCTATTCTGACATGTTTTCCACATTTTTTGTTTGTTTATTGTGTTTATTGTTTGTTTTCAGAGACAAGGTTTCTCTATATGACAGTCATGGCTGTCCTACTGTCCTAAAACTGGCTCTGTAAACCAGGCTGGCCTCAAACTTACATCCCTAGCACTGGGGTTAAAGGCATGTGCCAGGTTTTTAAGGTGGGCTTTCCCAAACACTGTCTCATAAATAATTTCTACTATGTGAATGTGGTATTATTTCTATAATTACTTCCTACTTATTTTTCTAAGCAAGAGGTGGAGAGTTTCAAAATATCAAACCAGGGAGATACAGATAAAGATGAAACTTAGTGAAATGGTGAGAAGAATTAAAAATCATAATGACTAAAAATTACAGAGTGATGAAAATCATGCAATGACGTTAAACTGAAAATTCAGAATTAAAAAATATAGATATTATTAGAAAAAATAAAGTATGTGTCGATAACAGCTAGAAGAGATTTAAGAGGAGAATTAAACATTTAGAATCATTAATATATCTAGATTGCTAGGAATCCACATAGTAGAATTCAAGTATGGTGATTGGTTTAAAGCATTAAAATGATCACAGAGTTGTGCTAGCATTTGAAGCCATTCACTGCTGTTTACGAAGAGTAGATTGGGTCATCGTCAGGTACACGGGATCAAGGGAGGCTGTCAGCTATAACCACAACTCCCCAACTCTGAAGAGGGTCAGTAGGTTCTCCTGGCAACCCTAGGCACACAAATGTAGCAATAGTTTATGCAGAGGGAAGTGCAGCTCAGATTATCCAGTATCTACTCGTCTGTATTTCCAGACATTTTTCTTAAAAGGAAATTGTAAGTGATAAGCCTGTCAACATTACTCTCTAGTCATGAAAAGCAGATATCTCAATTATTTGTTCCCCAACATTGCAAAGAATTAAAAGTAAAGAGTAGTTTTATCTAAAAGAAATTTCATTTAAAATTATCTTCAGTTTTTCAAAGAGAATATTGTGAAAAGGTTCCCACATTATATTATTTAATTACTTTTCTTATATTAATTACTCATTAATTCTTTTTCAGCCAATTGGCTGTTTTAAAATATAATCTTATTTGTCAATTTATAATTACTCTTTCAGAGCCTTATAATGTTTTACTTATCAATTTGTTTTATCCTCAAAGATAGAGGGTAAAAGAGAAAATCCGTGAGACCATTTATAAGAATAATTGTTATAACTTCACATCCCACATCCCTTTCGCTATCAAATGAAGTTACTGAATCTCATCAGCCTTCAGTTTGCTTGTCAAATGACTAGCATTGCCTTTATCATACAAGAAACACTCAACTTTACTATCAATAATAGGATTGTTTAAGTATTCATGTATACTATCCATAAGAAGAGGTGGGTGGTAACTTTAAAGATTTGGCCATCTTTATTAGCTGCCTTATGATCTTAATATTTATTGTGACAGCCAAGCCTATCATTAAGTTTCTAAACACAGAAAAAATACCTATGGTTTCTATAGATAATGGTCAAGTCATTTTTAATGAAATACTTAAGTCTATTCAAAACCATTTTTTTCCTCTTAAAGACTCATTTATTTATCCATTTATTTTCTATGGCATAAGTCATAACCAACTGTCAAAATGTATATAAAGAATATAGTATAGACGAAGTAAAAGAATTGATTGGTTTCATATACCTCAAGGAAATCAACATTTTTTTCCATTTATGCCCCCATCAGTGCCTTTTTGATAGACAGCTGTGCTGTAGCTTCATTTCTGTGTTAGAACATACTCCAGTTAGCATTCTAATGTAAAGATAATGTTATGATTAAGAAACTATTTGTGAATTCCACTTTAACAGTGATTTAATAGTAACTACTCTATAGGTCAACATCTCATTAATTCTTTTCTACTTTTAATGTTCTCAAAAGGATCACTGTAAATGAACGTCCGTGTTCACACAAATGAATTTACTGCTGGTTTTGCTTTTGATTTTCTAGCTGTAGATATTGCCAATTAAGAGAAATAGTCTTGAGGCCACTGTTGGTTAAACTTATTTCTATGACACAGGACTCTCTTTTCTCATTTTCTGGTTTCTGACTTTCAAATCTTAGTTCTATTTCATTATTATAAAACTTTTGTGATCGACAGAGATAGTAATTATAATAAAATCTTTTGTTGTGTTAGATGTTTTTAAACACCTGTTTAGATAGATTGTTTTGGTTTCTTCCATAGTTTTTGTTTTAGTCTCTTATATAGAGCTATGTACATTTCTACGAGCTACTTTCTGCACCCTAATAATTCTTGACACTCACTTAGGGTTCTCTCATGGTAAGATTATTTTTTACTTGTCAATCTTTAGACCCTTCTTTATTCACATACAGCACTACTTACCTCTCATTTTCCTTTTTCTACATCCATCTCAAACCCTCTTCTTGATAATTTGGTATCTGTTAACGCTTTTTGTATATGATCTGTGAAGTTCATAGCATGCTAACTTCAAGGAGACTAGACCAGAGCCTAACATAATCATCCTCAGAGATGCTTCATCTAGCAACTGATGGAAGCAGATGCAGAGACCCACAGCCTAACATCAAGCAGAGCAGGCAAAACTCAGCAAGGATTGTAGGGACCAGTGTGTGTGTGTGTGTGTGTGTGTGTGTACGCGCGCGCGCGTGCGTATGTACACACACACACACACACACATATATTTATATTCTTTGTATAGATGAAGATTTTTTTCTTCACAGCAGCTTAGATTCTTTGACAAAGTGGGTATAATGAAGATTGGCTAAAAGTTTATTGACACCATTTAGTCTTCCTGAAATTAACTGGGAAAAAAATCAGTGATCCTGATTGTGTCTGACCTAGATTCTCTGCACATACGTTATGACTGTGTAGTTTGGTGTTCTTGTGGGACACTTAAAAGTGGAAACTTTGGGGTGTCTTTGACTCTTTTGTCTGCATTTGAGACCCTTTTTTCCTACTGGGTTGCCTCATCCAATCTTAATATGAGGGGATGTATCTAGTTCTATTGCAACATGATATGTCATATTTTGATGATTTCTTTGGGAAGTCTGCCCTTTTCTGAAACAAAATGTAGTAGATCGGGGAGGAGGGAATTGGGAGGTGATGAGGGAGGAAAAAAATGCAGTCAGAATGTAATGTATGAATGAATAATTTAAAAGAACAGAGCATTCAAGATTAACCATGTGAATTGCATTTCAAATAGTCAGACCAGGAATTAAGAAAATAATTATTAGAAATTATTAATGCATCTGCGTCAGGAAATTACTAATAGAGGTAATGATGAGTCTTAAAACCCTATATGACTTTATATAATTCTTGGTATATGTGAAGTTCTTATTTTCACAACAGCTTAGATCCTTTAACAAAGTGGGTATGATAAAGATTGGCCCAAATTTATTAATCCCATTTAGTCTTCTTGAAATTAACTGGGAAGAAAGCTCTGGTCAATGAGACATGGTAGAAATCCTAGGTCTGGCAACAAACCTTCATGTACTGAACAAACATGTTTCCAGTGGCCTTAGAGCAACTATGTTTAACATGATGGTTTAAAACAACTGGAAATGCTTATCCCCAGGTGACTATTTCGACAAAACTTGTAAAAAGGATTTATCAGCTTCTGATAGACTATAACAAACAAATCATTTGTTATCGATTTTATTGTATTACACTGTTCATATTTTAGGGTTTATTCCTAAATGCAACTTAACATAGTATAAACAGACTGTTTTGGGAATTTGACACTTTAAAAATGAAAAAAAAAACAGAATATTATATGGCTTTTCTTCTTAAATGATATAATTCATGTCTGATTCAAATCCTTGTTTACCGGAAAGCATTCTCTGCCAGATGTAAAAAAAAAATGTAGAGAGTTTTTGGTTTAGTACTCAATCATATAACCTTCCAACTGCATTATCTCAGTGATTAAAAATCTCTTAATAGTATCTACTGCTAAGCATTTAATGTCTCAGATGGCCTATAAATGCATCATTGAAAGCATCATATGTATATAAACATCATGCATGGTACTTGATAAAATTAATCTTTTTCCCCTTTCTTTTAGCCTAGAGACGACTGAACTATCAAGTGGAAAGATATTTCTAATACTTTAAGAGAGAGAAAAGGAAAAAGAGAAAGAACGTGAGGCATAGACTATGCTGTGCTAACATCAGAGAATGGGAAAAGAAATTGAGAATATATGTATGTTCCCTTTATACCTTCTTTGATACCCACTCATTCCTTTCTCCAATTAAAGTTCTCTGTAAGGTAAGGAATGGGAGGTGGGATAGATATATTTTCTAGGAAGGAATTGATGGCAGACATTAATTTAAATTCATACTACTGCAGAAGTACAGTATGCATATCGTCTTTGAAGTGCTCTTAAAAATAGTGCAGTGTAAAACCCAGATCATGGGTAGGGAAATAGAACAAGAGAGTTCTTGCCTAGCTTTCAGGAAGTCTTTAGTTCAATCCCCAGCAGAAATTTAGCATGGTGGCAAGCCACATGCCTGTAATTTCTGCACTTAGGAAGCATAGGCAGGAGGATCAGGAACAGGCTATTTAAGAGCCTGCTTCAGTAAAACCTGACAAACCCCATGTATACTATAAGATGAAAATCAACCTGAAAGTTGCAAGAGGCTATCAGCTTTCCTCTAACCTTCATTATGTCTGAAAATTTTGAGCAGGTAGGTGTGGTGGTGCTCACTGGCAACCCCATCTTGAAGGAGCATTATCACTTTGAGACTGTCACAAAAAGCAAGCAAAGAAACAAGCAAGCAAGCAAATTTCACTATTCATTTTTGTTTAAGTATATTTTTTTCATTAAAGCCATTAGCTTTAATCTAAGGCATGATTTTATTTAACAAGTATTTTATTTTTAAAGTGATGTTCGGCACTGACCTTGGTCTCTGTCATCTTCTTTTGGATTTCATCCATCGTGTGAGGACCCTCTTTCCATGAGTCAAGCTTGGCTCTAGCCTGTCCTATGACCTGTTCAGCTTCTTCCTTAGTTTCTAGCCACTGTGTCGAATCCTTTAACATTTCATTCAACTGTTGTCTCCGGTTCTGAAGGTGTTCTTGTACCTCATCCCACTGATTCTGAATTCTTTCAACTGGCATAAGAGGAAAAATAAACAGTAGTAAATACTTCTCTAGAGAAGACAGTTTAAACTTATCATAAAAAACTTCATTCCATATTTGCATTTCTCATTGCAATATTTATGATGCTATGGGCACGATAATTAATAAATTTCTTTGCTCAGATGGCAAATTTGATCTTCTATTAAATTATCATCATGAAAGTAAACTAGAATATTTCTGCCATGGGTAGAAATATAATTTTATTCTTAGTCTCTAATACCAAAAAGAATTATCTCTTAGAAATGTTCTCTATGGCTTTGTCCTATTACTTATGCATTTGACTTGTAAGTATAAGAATCTTAGTTTGGATGTCCCAAAGTCAGAGTCAAGATGGAAAACTGACACAGAAAATTTTCTAGAGCTCGCTGGGTAGCTAGCCTATACTTCTTGGTGACATTTCAATTTAAAGAGAGACCTTGTCTCAAAAATGATGGAAAAGGCCTGAATTCTGACTCTAGAGGTTTTCCACTGGCCTTCATGCTCAAATGAGAACAGGTAAGAGAAGACATTGAACATATATATATATATATATATATATATATATATATATATATGTATATATGTATGTATATATATATACATACACACACACACACACACACACACACACACACACACATATATATATATATATATGTAAAGTGAAAAGTCAGGAACGAATAGAAGATTACTGGACTCAGGCTAGTAGTTGCTCTTGTTGGATTGGTAGTTACTAGAATACATACGAAGGGATCTGACAAGGTTCTGCTAATACCCTCTTTCTAGATTTGTGTGGTATTTACACAGGTGTACTCAGTTTGTAACAATTTGCCAATTTAGATGTTTATGCTAAATAAAGTTTTCATTATACATTGAAATGAACATATTATTTAACTTAATATATATATAATGTATGTGTTTTTCCAAAAGTGGTGCAATATGTATTATATAGATTGGTTTGCTGAACTCACAACACTGTTTAGGGATTAGATGTCTGCAGTCAATGTTTGGTGGCACAAAGCTTGCCTTTCATACAGAAGCTCTTAGCCTGGTCCTCAGTATTCCAAAAGGAGGACATTTAAAAAATACTTATCAGACAATGAACTAGATTAAACTCTCCTAGAACATGAAGAATAATCAGTTGTTCACCTATTGGGCAAAAAAGCTGGGCACTGCAGTAATCGCCTGCACAACCATATACAGAAAATTTTAGAAGCATTACAAATATTTCATCTTGTCAAGAGAGGAAAGAAAGAAGGCATCAAATGTGATCCCTCATGTTCCCATCTCTTCCAACCCCCAATCCCCCCATGAAATCTCTTTTGTTTCCCTTTCCCAGGGAGATCAAAGCACTCCCCATTGAGTCCTCCTTATTACCCAATCTCTCTTGGTCTGTGGATTATAGCATAGTTAACCTTAACTTGAAAGCTATTGTCCACCATGTTTTAGAGGGGGGATTACTGAAAGAGACCATTGGAAAGGGAAGAGCACTTGGGGTGAGGTAGAAACCTGATTAATGGGAAACTCCCAGGTGTCTACAGTGAAGACCTCAGCTAAGATCCCAAGCAATAGTGGAATCCATAGACTGGAAGGGCTCTCTCCTGTGACCAGGCAAGACTTCCAGCGGAGGGATGGAGATACCAACCCAGCCACATAACCTTCAATCTTTTCTTCCTATGGGATGTGCTGGGGTAAGGGTGGCAGCGAGATGGTGTGAGTGGCCATCCAACTACTGTTCTAGCCTGAGACCCATGACATGAGAGTGAGCACTCCCCCGACAGTGCCTGGAGCACGAGGACCCAGAGGCTGGATGGTCCAGAGACCTATTATAGAGTCAAACACAACTGGAGAAAAAGTGACAAGGGAATTATGTCTAATGATATTCTGCTATGCTCATAGATTGGCGCCTAGCCCAGTTGTCACCAGAGAAGCTTCATCCAGTAACTGATGGAAACAGATGCAGAGACCCACAGCCAACCGTTAGGCCATAGTCAGGTAATCCTACTGAAGAAAGGAAGGAAGGATTGTAGGAGCTATAGGGATCAAAGATATAACAAGAAAAAAAAAACAGAATCAGTTGAACTTGTGCCTCACAGAGAGTGAACCAATGACCAAGGAACCTGGGTCAGTGATCTAGGTCCTCTGTATATATGTTACAGTTATGCAACATGGTCTTCCTGTGGGACTCCTAACAGTGGGAGTGGGGGCTGTTTCTGACTTGCTTACTGACATTTGGGACCTTATTCTTCACATTTGGGTTTTCTTTCTCAGTATTAATACGAGGGTAGGTGCTTAGTCTTACTGTAACTTGATATACCCAGTTTTGATGATATCCATGGGAGGGCTGACCTTTTCAGAATAGAAATGGAGGTGGGGGAGGAACTGGGAGGAGAGAGGGGAGGCAAAACTGAATTAGGATGTACAATGAGAAAATGAATATATAGATAAATAAATAACAAAATATTTTTTAGAAAAGAAAATAAGGCATTAAATCTAAAGCTCACCGAAGTGAAGCTGTTATCCTGGAAATGGTTCAGTGTGGTAGTTGGACAGCATGCAGACATAGTAATTGTCCATAATGGGCAGCACTTCAAATTACAGAATTTTATTACACTTGCAACCCTTTCCCATGAGATTGATTGATCAAAGATGTATTATGGCAATGCACTTGGTCACTAGAGCCCATACTGTTAGATTTACATTTACACCAGTTTCCACTGACATGCAAAGGTGAAATAATAATAAAATATATGCACATAAACCCAGGCAATCTGTGCATGTTTGTAATTGAAAAGCAACTCAGATATACACTTTTTTTCTCATACAGGTCCATTGCAGAAAGCTTCTCAACTGATTTACACAGTAAATAGATCCTGGATAATGAAGGAAAGTAAATAACCAAAGCTATGACACAAGATGACAGACTGGGACACAGCATGTGTGCTGATTTACAGGTCTCTAGAAGTGTCAAATTGGAAACCCAGTAATCATGTTAAGAATCACAATATTGCAGAAAAAGTAACAGTTAAGTTGATTAAGTACAAACCAATTCTTCAGTTCAAGTTTTTAAGAGAGCTATGTTTGATTATCAATATACATTCTTGACTGAAATAAATTCCTACATCTTTCCCAGAAAGGGCTGTTATTTTTTTTAAAGAAATGATTGCTATTTTGAACATATACTGCTATTGAACAAAGAATAGCAATTTCAGCACTGATGTCATAGACTGAGAATTAGGATTTAATGCTATTGAATTTTAGAAAGTAACCTCCTCGATTTTCGGTGTGTCCTGGATTACAGCCCTAGTCTGTAACAAAATAGCAAATTGTAATTGGAAAAAAATTAATTTCCTAGGCATACTTTAGCTTTCTTAACTACAGAAGTAAAGCAATAACAGCTGACTAGGCACAAAGTTATTGTGATGGCCAAACTCAGCAATAGACATAAGCATAAAGGACCTTTTTAAGCAAGGCAATGCCACTTTTCTACATGGGGAAGACTAAACAAAAGATTTAGTCTTTAGCATACATCCATGATCTGCTAGGAGTACAGACTGTGGATCTTAATGATCCCACAGAGTGTCCAAGTATTCCAAGTAGAAAATGCCAAGCTGCAACACTTATACTGTAGGGAAATCGGAGTTCACTTGAGCAAGGAAAGAGAACAGATTTGCTCCATTATGAGGAGATAGAAAGAAAAATCATCCAAACTACAATCAAAACAATGAACTCTGAACTATCTTTTTGTGATGAAGAAAACATGGGTACTCCCAGACTGTTGCCTGAAGTAATAAAACAAAGAAATCATTATTACTGTACCCTTGTACTAAGATAGATACAGCTATACCAAGAGTAATGTTTGACCTTCTAAAACTTAACAGCAACCAAGGCAAAGTAAAAATAATATCAACCGAAATTACAGGTGATATTTATGTATATCCCTCTGGCTTCCAAGAAGGAATTCAATGTGATTCTGTGAAAGGTTTATCAATATGCAAGTTATACAAAATTAAGTCTCAACACAAATTCGTGAAGTAAAAGAAGAGGCACTAACCACAGAGCTGATGTGAAAGTGGCTTTATTCTTCTTAGGACAAAGAGAGGAGGAATGCAGTTGCAGTCAAAATAAAGTGTAAAACGACCATGCTATAACATGTTTCAAACTAAAGAGAAGAAAATCATTGGGGCATGATGAAGTCCTAGTTTATTATCAAGCAGAATATTTTGTCCCCTTGTCTCCAAAAATCAGCATGGCAGGGATAACTGAGCATTTAAGTCCACAGAAGATAGAAACAAAATAAATGATTGATAAAAATGTTCAGAATATCAACCAAACATTTAACATTTGTTTGGAACATAGAAGTGATCATTAATTTACTGTTATTATTTTTCTTTATATGGAATGCTTCAATAATTTGCATGTCATCCTCGTGCAGGGGCCATGCTAATCTTCTCTGTATCGTTCCAATTTTAGGATACGTGCTGCTAAAGTGAGCACTAATTTACTGTTATTTGTATACTAAGTATATTGTAACATAGAGGTAATAGCAAAGAAATCAGTAGTCTACAGAGTTGAAAGAAATAATGGTAACAATTTATTATCAGCATCTTCTCCTTAACTTGGTCTCAATTATAGGGCTGAAGACGGGCAATTCTCTACTTATGTAATATTTCTCCAGGCTTCTTAAATCTGAGTGAAGAAACAAAGAGCGAGCAGATTGGCAAAGCCCCGGGGCTCTTTCCAGCTGTAATAAGCTGGGACATGCATGTCTCTTGATGCTTCTGTCAGAGATGGAGGCTTGTGAAGAATTTAGTGTGCAAACAGCACATCAAGAGCCATATTATCCATCTCCCTAGATGGTCATTATTCATGTTTCACCTTGGTAATCCTCTGGTCATATCCTCAGTCATGCTGAAAGTCAGATAAAATAAGCTTGAGCCAACCTTAAAAACTGTTGTCCTTTTCTGGATTGATTATTTTTTTCTCTGTGTATCTTGATAGAAGCACACACCACATAGGTATGTTTTATTCATCAAACCTCATCAAATGGAGTACTTAGATGTATGCTAAACAAAAGCTGGCATAGACAATAGAAATGTCCTTGAATAATGAGTTCTAGATAAGGAAATATATGCTGCATTTAAGGTAAAATGAATTTATATCACAGAATTATTTTGGAGCATATCAGAAAATGGCAGGGATGTGGGTAGACAAAGAGAAAAGTGATCAGAACAGGCTCAGGATTCTCAATGATGGGTCCCTGAATATCCACTGCAATGCTTTCAGTTTTCTTTTCCTTTTGAAACATTTCAAAGTATTAGATTGCTAAGCAAAACGTTTCTCCACAGCAAAACAGCATACTACTTAACCAGCTGTAGAATGTGCTAACCCTCCTTTCCAGTGCTGAAAAAAAAATACCACCTTCAGAAAGTGGAAGTTTAAAAGATTTTCAACAGGATTTATAAAAATAAAATGGCAAAGTGTTTTGTTTGTAATTACACCCTGCATTCATGGCGTGGAGTTAGACATGGACAGGCTGGTCTCTTCATTTTCCAATCAACAGGTTAGAAAAGAATGCGTAGTAATTTTAAAAGTATGGTAAACAGTCCTATCGAGAAGGTGATGAGTAAGTCCTCTAATGAAAGTTTATTGTCCTATTTGGCTTATCAATCATCTGAAAATTCTCATTATGAAAGATGATTTTAAAAATGGGGAGACTTTTAGTTTACATGAAAGCCTGACTTTAGGGGAACAAATGATTTATAAGTACTTGAAAATGTTAATGACTTCCTCCCTAGCTTGACATTGTTAGGAGGGTCTGGGAGTCTTTAACAGGCATGGCCTAGACTTTGGATAATTGAAGATAAGCCCTGCAAAAGGGTTTGCAGATCCTTTTTCCGCTGTCTTTTTCTTTGTAACGTGAGTTGATGAGTGGTTTTGTTTCCATGTGCTTGCTGCTATAGTGTGCTCCACTAGACACAAAAAAGCCTACCCACTCGTGGACGTGAACTGCCAAAAGACAGCTTTTCACTTTCTAAGTTGCTTGTCTCCAGAATTGATTGCAGTGGCAGCAATCTGATCAATATAATAACTAAAATATTGCACTTTACTATTCTAGGCCACATGCAAGTCACAGAAAGGAAACTATCGAGTTTTGTTATAAATACAGTGTCTTGTTATATAATCCATCTGTCCCATAACCCAGCGATTGCCTAATTAGGTGTCAACTACAGCAAATAAAATGCTAACAGAATAAAAAAGGTATAGAAAGCGTTCATTAGAGCAGAGTTAAAGAGTCCCATTACAGTTCTGGCACCACAGATTTATTAACATGCCAAACACATGCAATGTGTATAACAACAGCTATCCATCACTGTAAATTTGTCCAAAGTTTATGCAGTCATTGAAACATATTTTTTCCTGCCTAGCACATGTATAATTTCATTTCTACACCCTACTCCCAAACTTTTTTAATGAATAAACAAAGGCAAATGATAACATAAAAGTGATGTAGATGCACTATTGTTGCTATGTGAACATATCATGGATTCTTCATTCAAGTAAAGCAACAAAAATAAAGGAAATAAAATTCACCGAACACAAACTATCACTAAAATATTATATATATATATATATATATGTGTGTGTGTGTGTGTGTGTGTGTGTGTGTGTGTGGTGTGTGTGTGTGTGTGTGTGTGTGTGTGTTCTTCCTCTGCTCTTTCTCTTCAGATTGACATGCCTCTCTGTCTCACACCTGGATGGATCCACCATTATACTCTTTTTCCTTTTTTTTAATGTAATTAACACTTTTCATTTATTTTACATACTGACCAAAGTTTTGCTTCCCCATCTCCTTCCATCCTCTCCCCTCACCTCCCATCTACCCCCTCTATGATCTCGTCTGTGCTACTTCTTGATGGCAGTTATTCAATTTCAAGCCCTTCCCTATCTTTAGTCTCAGTCTAGAACACATTTACTTCTATTGTGTAAAAGAAAATGAAATCAGCATCCCCTATTGTTTCTCTTTCTCCCTTCACCCACCCGGCAAGTCATGTCTTTCCCTTCCATAAAACAGTGCTGCTTAAAAGATGGCTTGGATCACAGCAGCATTTTTTAGACTTGTATGTTTGATGTCATTATGCAATCTCAGTCTTTCCCCTCGAATTTCTAAATCAGGATTGCCATTTTAAGCAAGAGTCCTTGGGTGATTTAATATTTATGCTGAAGTTTGAGAAGCACTAGTCTCCACCCACCATTTACATAGTCATATCTCAGGTGATATTTTCAACCCAATGCAAATTGATTTTTTGGCTCTGAAATTACTTTTGCAGATGATAGTAGCAACCTTCCAGCTGCCATAGCATCAGAGCCTGTCGAGTGTGCATTTATTTTCAAAGTGCCCTTTATTATGCATCATTACTGACAAAAGCGTCTTAAGTCTTCTTTATTGAGAACAGAGCTGTGCCTTAATTTTGTTCCAACACTTTGGTCACTTCTCAGATTGTTCTGTCCACCCCTTGAATATTGCTATTCATTAGGGGTCTCTCTTTAATTTCTCCTTCATTTATGTATTCTCCCTGGTGAATTCATTTACATATACTATGTTATCTATGGTGAGATCACTCAAAACTCTGTATTATACAATCATATGAGGTACCTAGAGCCAAATGCCTATCAAATCACTTTGAAAGTGTCACCACTTCTAAACTCTAGCATACTGTCTATCTTCCCCCTTCCTTTGTCTAACTACAGACACATCTGTTCCTCTATCTAGTCATTTAAGGAAAAATGTATAAACCTTCCTCAAGATTCCACTTATCTCCTGTCTTTTAACCAAGAATATGCCAACTCATACAACATTTCAACCTCTAATTGCTCTCCTAACCTCTCTATCATCTGACTCCTGTTTTCTTGCACTGCTTTAATTAAAAGCCCCCTGTTGCTTTCTCTAATTGTTAGACCATAAGCTTCTGTACACATTTGAATTACCTGGGGTACTTAAAAAAAATACCAGTGTCTGGGACCTAGTCTCAAAGGTTCTGAATTAATTGTGTTGGGATGGAATCAAGGCAACAGCATTTTTAAAAACTCCCTATAGTGATTCTACTATGTAGCCAAAAACGGAAATTATCAAACTAATACTAGCCTTTTGTACCTTTTATCTATCTTCATTACTTTGGTCAAAGAAGCCTTTTGAAAATAAAAATTTAATTCTGCATGTCATCATGTCTAAAATCTGATTCATTTTACACCCCCGTGCATTTTAGGTATAATTACCATGGCACACTGGCTTACAAGACCTTTGAAAAAGTAGACTTTATTTACATCTTGTAGTTTCTTAGCTTCTGCTACATGATGTAAAGCCCATCCTAAGTGACTTAGACACATAGGATATTTTAGTATTTTTATGTGACCTACACACTTCACCCATGCCTCTTTTCTGTTTATTCAGAAATTTGCTCACTTTTTCAGGTGGCACAGTCTGCTCCAACATACTGCCCTTAGCCATTAGTTGTCCTGACCATTCCCTTTGACTAAAGCCAAGGTCTATACTGCTCTGCCATTTGAGTTCCTCAGGCATTTTCCTTTTGTTTGCTTACCTTACCCATGAACACACTGATTATTCTCTTTAATAGTTGTTCAAACAACTATTTTGGTTTAATAGTTGTTTAATAGTTTAATGTCTTTTTTACATCTTAAAAGATAATTACCTGATGATGGGCAATACATTCATGTACTTTGGAGAAATCATAAAAATGGCAGACACAAAGCAAGTTTTAAAATGTGTAAAAAGGACAGATAGCATGTGTAAATCACCAAGAAGTTGGTACTATAAAAGCAAAAAAATCCTCAAAGACATATATAATACTTAAAAAGGTTACATATATGCAATCAATACCATGAAAATAAAATATACATTCAATTAATTTGTAAAAATGGGTCTTCTTTATTAAGGGGACATAGAGTGATGGAATTCTAGCCCAGTTCTTCAGATTCTCCTTTACAGAAACAAAATACTGGGTTTAATGTAAAGATCAATCAACTGTGGTTCATTTAGTGCATACATACAAATAATTCTGTTATTTAAGGCAAAGACAGTTATTATCCATCATACAAAATATTTTGGTGTAAAGCATTAAATGAAAGGTTAAAATGTAAAACATATCAAAGTCTGGAACTGATATTTGTAGGCCCCATTTTCAGTTTTTTTTAAAAATATTTTGTTTATTGAGACTTCAGCAATTCATGAGCTTTGACAGTAAGTATACTGTGTGAAATGTAGGGGGTACAAGCATAATTCTCTGTCAGTTCTAATGATGTCAAATAGTGATAACAATAACAAAAATAGTATAATTTCAACAGTGTAAATAACTTTTGAATTTTAATACAACTTGCAAAGTAGCACTGCGACTTCTAAATGAAACATTTGAATTTATAGAGACCAGAACAAAAATGTTTTATGGATTGTACAGTTAACTTGGGTAAATCATAGCTGTACATTCTGAAAAGAAAGACCCTTGGGAGAGGCAATACCATGGTGAAACATATGGCTAAGAAATACACAAAATGTGCTCTAATTGCCTGAAATTTAAAAGAAACTTCTTCCAAAGCAGAATTCCCACAGTGAAATGGAAGAAATGTAGCAAGACATAATCTATAGGAAAAGTGCTTTTTGAATTTCAAACTGAGAGCAAATATAAAGAACTGACTCGAGCTGTTTTCCTTAGAATTAGATGTGGAATAACATAATTCTGCAATTGTAGCAAGCATATAATTTCTTGAAAACAGAAAGCAGTTGTGTATTAACCTAAGCAAAAAATGCACAAAACACTGACAGAACTTGGTATTAAACAAGAGAATATATTTTTCTATGTTCTTAGACAAGAAAAGCAGTTGGAACTTCTGACAATTATTTGTCTTTATATTTATATGTTGTGTGTATTCATATCTTTGTTCAATTATCTATTGATTTGCATTAATAACATATGTTTCTGAGATGTATTTAGAATGTGTAAATATCAACAAATGAGTAATAAATTTCTATAATAACCTTTACTTATTCCTTAAGTAAATATTTTTAAATAAATGATTTATTTCCATACTTATTTGTATTGAAATCCCTTCCTTATGCTCTGCCTTTAATATAAAGTCTATTTAAATGCATCACTGATGAGAATAAAAATCTAAAAGTTGATTTTCTTAGTTTCCTGGTAAAAATGTGGGTCTTCTTTCTCAGGGCAATGGGAATGACAGGGGGTGATAGTATTGAATTCAAAGATTAGTGATGACACTGCTAACTGGAGAGGAGACAGGTGGGAGTGAAGCAAGAAAAGAAAGGGAGAATTCAGAAGAAGGTATCAGGTAAGACATCCAGGCATAGCCTGGTGGTTAGCGTTAAAAAGGGAGAATTTATGCACAATATTTCAGAGGATAGAAAGTTTGCAACAGTGCCAAACTCTGGAGAATGTCTAGAATTCATTGTTGGATGTATGGTCGGTACAATGTCTTCAAAGGATCTAAGTCTCAACTTTGCCATCCTTACCTCCTGCTGCATTAGTTTGTTTTCTATTGCTGCAATAACCACTGTGACGACCCAAAACAACTTGGGGAGAGAAGGGCTTATTATAGCTGACAGCGGCAGTCCATCATAAAGAGAAGCCAGGATAGGAACTGAAGTAGAGATCATGGAAGAATACTGTTTAGTGTCTTGATACCCATGGTTTCCTCACCTTGCTTTTATTTACAACTCAGTTCCCGGGAATGGCACAGCCCACAAAAAGCTGTTTCCTCTCATATCAGCTCTCAATCATAAGAAATGCCAGACAGACTTGCCTACAGACCAGTATGATTGTGGTTCCTCATGCGAGGTTCCTTCTTCCCAGATGGCCCTAGCTTAATAAGGCAGACAACCCCTTTTCAGGAAGGAGGTGTGACTGATTGACTGGGACTATTTTTTTTACAGAAGGAATGCACACATCACTGTTCCCCTTCTAGAAAACAAGCTGCATGTAATATCACTGAAATATTTGCTGATAGACTCTGTATTAGGAACTTCCACGCCTGCCTCTTTTAAAAGATCAATTTTAATTCATTTGTAGAGAAATAAGAAAAATGATCCAGTCTCTTTCAGAAGCTGAAAAGGTTTCTGTTGGAAACAAAATGGACCCATGATTCCCCTTGAATATTAGGTTAAGGTTGTCTCCAAGAAAGCAATTGATGAAGACATATTGGCATATGACATTGACTATTTTTTGAAGAAAGAAGAATCAAATGTAAAACATCAAATGAGAAATTCAAGAAAGGCTCTCTATTTTTCCTGTGTTTATGACAGAATGTTTTGCAGACAAAGCATGAGGTGGACCCTCAAGTAAGACAGCTGTGGATCTCGCATGGTCATCAATACTTCAATGACAAGTGAAAACATGAACCAAAAAGGATGAGATGTCACGAAATTAGAAGACATGCTTAGGGTGTTCTTTGTGGAAGTTAAAAAGGAAAATCTAACTGACCATGGAAGGAACATCGGCTATGGGAGTAAACCCTTGAAAGAATATGGGACAAGGAAGAGGAACGTTATGCAAGCTATTAGGGAGCCAGGGTAGTAGAATGTTAATTTAGAATTATAGGAGGGGAAAGTTTTACCATTAAAATTGTTTTACAGAACACACAGTAAAAGAAAAAGCTTTCAGAAGTGATTGATTTCATTGGCCATCAAGGTCAGAACGTGGTTTTGCACCAAGTGAAAGGACTTACTTATGACTTGTGATTAGTGCCAACAGGAGATTCCTGCTTATGGCAACATCTCATTCTGTCAGTAGAACCAAACTGATTCTAATGAGAATGATAGTAATGACCCATTTCTTCTCAGTTTGAAAAACTATTACACTATCTCTGAAAGGTAGAGATAGGTATTATATGAAGAAATAGAAAGTATATGCCAACTTACACCTTTACCTGTGAACTCGTTTATGGATTCTTTTAATTTTAACACAGTTGAAGGAAAAATGTTTTCCTTAACTATCGGTGCTCATGCACATAATGTTATGCCTTTTCATTATAGGCATTACAAAGATGGACAGAGCTAAGTTAGTTCAGTTGCTTCTCACAAAACACATCCTAAGTGAACCTGCTGCTGCCAGTTGCAAGGGTGTTACTGACCTTTCAATCTCAATGCTTGATTTTTTTTGTCCATCCTTTTATTTTTTTTCTTTCTACTAAATCTCAATCTCTTGCTGCTTAATAAGCTAGCTGCTATTTGGAACCTAATGAAAGGATTTCTCCCCTCAGTCCAAAGCCTCCTAAATAGCCTGTTCATTATTCTGTTCACTTTGAATATTAAAAAAAGCTGAAAGAGCTAATGCGAGAGGTCCACGAAAACTTATGCTCAGGCCAGAGTCGTCCTAATTGCTTTCCAGCCTGCCCCACTGCTCACTACCTCTTCTACTCGTCCTACTTCTCTCCAACTTACAAGGGAAGACTTCGGAGTTGTGAAAACTAACCAACAATAAAACGACATACTATCCAAACTAAACCAGCCCACCAACCAACCAAACCACCAAAAAAACCTACCAGCTTCAAAATGACCTTAGCCTCATCAGGTACCTCTTGCTAATTGTTTAATTGGAGAAAATTACCTACAAGTTACCACAGGTTCTTAGAGCTTTAGTTCCCAATTTAATAACCACAATGGAGCTAAGAATACAGGAGGTTAACCCAGCACCTCCTCCATAATTCCAAAGTAATTAGAAGCAAAGAAATTTCTGTAGAAGCTAACAGTGTGGTAGGGAAAGATTCAGAAGAAAGATACGGAAGTAAATGTATTCATGAAAGTTGCATTAAGTTGTGTTTGAATTTGTACATTCCTGATGATAGACACAAAATTAAGTCTTTTATTCATAATTATTTGCAAATATTCCTTCATTAATAGTATTCCTAAAATAGATGCATATGTTTCAAGAGTCTGAAAAACTGAAACAATAAATTGAATATTTACTCACCGCTTTTCAAATTTCTAAGTACCATTTCACAAAGTACTTGCTTTGTTCCTACCTGAAACTTTCTCAAGCATATCAAACTCCATTTCTTCTTTCAAATGGTTTTGATGGCAGTATTTTGCTTTTTCGTTTGTGTAGATGGGCCAAACCCAGAGAGTGATAACTTTTGGGTAAATTAGTACAATCTAATTGCTGGTTGTGCAAATTTGAGGACTGGATACTGGATCTATGATAATAATACTGCCTTATATGAACATTATCAATGAGGTTCTTCCTGAAATGATTTACAACATGAGGTTTTTTGAAAATCACCAATAACAAGAGGAAGTAATGTAAATCTGGGGAAAGAATATAGGAGGAATTCAAAATCTGTAAGAGTTATTTTATCTTTGATTATATCCAGATAATCAAATCTTAACTGGTATAAACCTCAAAGAAAAACAGCTCATTAGTAATTATAACAAGTAAGGATAAAATATTAGAGTTCAGAAAACCTTGATCAATGGTAACTTAGTGATACTCAATGTCAAGTTATATTTGGCTATAGACCAAGAAATGCTTTTAAATCACACCATTCTATGCTTTTCTAAGGTTCCTACAGTTTATTTATGATATTCCCTAAATGTTTTCTCAGAATATAGTAACATTCAAGTCTACTTATAATAACCATCAGTTAATTAGTTTCTAAATTAATCTGAGAACATGATGTAGGAATTTACATCTGTTTAAAGATGCTTTCCTCTTTTATGTATCCCCTCCCATCTAAAAGTTATTAAGGCAGTGTCTGCTGCTATGGAAACACTCAATTTGGCACCATCTGTATTTAAAATTCAATTGCTGAAAAACTTCAGCTAATCTCCGGCTTTTAATTGGCGGACCATCCCAGAATGCTTTACAAATCTTTCTTTTCTTTTTAAAGCCAAACCATAAAGTATATCACACTGTAAAACATTATGCAGCTCACAATGCAAGGTTCACCCCATTACCTTAAAATCGCACTTGTGAATTAACAAAAAAATCAGGCTTTCTGATAATTACTTGGCATGTACTTATGACCCAATATTTATTGCCAAGTTATTTTTTCTGCCAAATGGATTTTACATTTCTCTCTCTCTCTCTCTCTCTCTCTCTCTCTCTCTCTCTCTCTCTCTCTCTCTCTCTCTAAAAGTGACTTATGTATTAGCAAGACACTGAAAAAGAAACCTCTGTGGAAATCTTTATGGAAATGTGTAGTTCAAAATGAATACACAGGTTAAGAATGCATATTCCAAAGTCAGTCAAACAGAGATCACATATTAAATGTAACTTCTGCCTGTCATTTAGCTTAACCTTTCTACAACCCATTTTCCTCATCCTTAAATATCTACCACAAGGATGCAAAGGATGTGTTTTGTGTAGTATGCATTGATCACATACACTTATAAAGATATTTGAAAATCTATCTGTCCAGACAGTATTGAAAAATAATCTTCTGGAATATCAACTGTCTGTGTATATCAAATATTGTTAAAATTAATAAGCTAGGGAGTTAAAAACTATAATTATTTGAAATATTCTTAGTAAATGAGTAGAACAGCTTGCTATTGTGGAAGGATATAGTGTTAAGTAAGAAAATGCCAAAAAATTAAGTAAAAGATGCAGAGCTATATATTCAATCTTGGTATTTTCATGTGATAGAGGTGTAACATGCCATAAATGACAATTGGTTTAAGTTCTTAGTAGGATCTTATAATTGTCTCATGTAAACATACTTTAATATAATAAAAATCAATGACCAGAACTGCACAACACAGCAAGCTTGCTCTACTCCCATTGCCATCTTACTCAGCAATCAGGTTTCTTCCATAATCCTTCATAATTCCAGCTACGTGACTTACTGTCCCTAGGTTACACAGATTTTCAAACACTCATGCTACTCGCAAATAATTTTATTAGCATGTAGATTATTCTAATGTATTCATGTTCTCTCTTTCAGTAACAAGTGATTGTAATATATTGGATTTGTTAACAATTTACTATATTGTTTTCCCATGGATACTGATGAAAATCTCTTTTACAGTTTTATTTTTTTAAAAAATCTATAAATGCATAAATTTTATGAGAACTAATAAGAATTTTTATGGCATATATGTGAAAAGATGATTTATTACCTTTATTTCTCCCTGCATCTTTGCTTAAGTTTCCCATTGCATGCAAAATTTAATGCCACCTTCTGGTTACCATAAACTAACACGAAGTCCTGCTATCATTTGAGACATTAAAATGAGAGTATGTAGTTCAATACTTTAACAGTAGCAATCCCTATTCCCTCTCCTTCCTGTCCTCCCACTCTTCCCATCTTCTCCCCAACCCAACCCCTGTCCACTTCTCAGAGAGTGCGAGGTTTCCCATGGGGAGTTTTTCAAATTTAAGAGTTCCCTATCATTAAAATCAGAACAACATGAAAACTAAACTAAAGGATATATCAAATGGTCAAGAAAGTCACATTCTGCAAGGATAATTTTTGTGACCATATCACTGCAAGATGTTTTCAAATCCATCCTATCAAAACAAGACTCCCCGACTTGTAGGATGAAAATTCCCCGCCATGTTAGAGTCAGAGTCTCTTTACTTTGGTTTCCATTTTTTGTTTTTGCTTTTGAAACAAGGCATCTTATGAGTCTTCTTATGCTTATTCTTCCTAATGGTAACTAAAAACATGGGCATGTTAATGGTAACTTGTGGTTTATACTAGATACCATCTCCTTCGTGAGATTTTCCACTAAATTGGCAAGTATTTATGGCAAATATGCTATGTTCAGGGCATTATTCTAGAATTACAATAATTCAATGTGTTAACAGTTTGAAGTTTACGATTCAGTTAAGGACATGAAAGCAGTACATGAAGAGACACAATAATTATTGGAATTTTTAACCTCTGGCATTGCTAGTTATCAAGTGTGGCACATAAGAAATAAGGAATGATCCTGTTTATTGACTTTCCTGTTTCTAGCTCAACTTTAATTTTACCATTTCTCATACTGGACTCTTTGTTTCTAATATATTCCAGTATGTTTTCATATTAGCTTCATATCTTTCTAAAATGGATTAAATGTGACTTTGCTTTGTTTGATGTAGTATATGAAATAGTCCCTCTGAAAATTTTCAAGTTTTGAGCCAATTCATTCCCATACTATTGATTTTAGTTGACATAAAGGATTATACTTTGGTAACTTATATAAATATATTAGTAGTATCTTATGTTTTCTATATAAATATATCATTTGTAGCTATGTATGTGGGTATATTGTATATTAAATAATTTTCCAAAGGTAGCACTGCAACTAAGTAAATGTCACAGATATTTGGTTTAAGTCTGACAAATCTGGTTTTAGGTTTAATGTTGATAATAATACAACATTCATAAAATGAAATTAAGGAAAAATGTGTGTACAAGTGTGTGTACATGTGTGTGTATGAGAGAGATAGTAACAGAGACACAGAGACAGAGATACGGAGAAAGGCAGAATGAGAGACAGAAATAAAAAGAGATGGACAGATTAGGAGAAGAGCTATGGCAATGGATTATGATAAAAAAATATATCTTAATACTCAGGAGTCAGAGGCAGATGGATCTCTGTGAATTTGAGGCTAGCCTGGTCTACAAAGTGAGTTTCAGGACAGGCTCCAAAGCTACATAGAGAAACCATGTCTCAAAAATCCAACACACACACACACACACACACACACACACACACACACACATGTTAAATTCTAAGACTAGAAATTTGATGGGCTGAGTTAATATACTTTGAGATCATTTCAGACTTAAGACTTCTCTCCTGCTGGATACTCAGCTTGTTTATTTAATCTGCCTTTAAAAGAACAATATAACAGCCAACATTACTTGACTTGGATTTCCCATATAATCAACATTTATAAAATCATAGCTACAAGTTTAAGTTATATACTCTTCTATTCTTCTTGCACAGAAAGCAATGAATATATGCATGTGTGATAATTATTTGCTGAAAACAGCAAGTAGGATGAAGGTAACATTATATAATGAACACCCACTATGAATATTGAACATAGCACAAGGATATTGCTTGATAGCATTTGTTTATTAACTGGATCAGCCGGGGTCAGTTGGAGTCAGAAACAAAACCATTTGTAAAACTCTGTTAAAAGCTTCTATAAAGTACACCATGTAATGCTTTCTGTGTTGTCCAACAATAGAAAGAGAAAAGCCCTTCGTTAGAAACATAGAGATGTGGGCAGAAATATACACAAGACAAACTTCAGACAGGCACAGATTCAGACTCATACAACAGACAGGGACAATGGAAGATACAGGGAGAAAGAAGTAGAGGGTTCAAATCTGAGCTTGCTCTTGGTTATATTACACCAACGGGGAAGCTTTTTAATTTCCTTTGTTTAATGTGTCACCTACATATCATTGGCAATTCTGAGCTTATCATTTAAAACCAATGTAGAGAGAGAATTACACTATGCACCCTAGTTTCACCTGTAAGTCAGTCTTCCTTCCATAGTCTCAGGAGAGGTTGGATTGTCATACTAAGCAATTATATGTGGTTCAAAGTAACATACATGTAGCAATTTTATGAATCTGGAACCTCTCTTTGTTAGCACACCTCTCTTTGCCTTATATTTGTATTAATAGCTGACTTGGCTATGAAGTTCTTTATGTCACTAACTACTATATTTATTCTAGCATTCATAAAATATTAAAAATATTCTTATTACTTGGCTTTGAACTTACTGTGTACATGGTTTATTATAAAAGTGAATGAGAACATTATATTCACCCAAAATGTTAGCTGAACACAACTGGATTTGATAATTTAGATTTAAAGAATATTTTAATATATTTTTCTATGACTCCTTAGATTGAAAAAAGACATTAAGATTTTTCAGTATAAATATTTAGTATACATCCAATGCAACTTATAGAATAATTATAAACATATTTGATTTAATTTTTATATTTATTTATGTATTATTTGTTGTGTTTGTGCATGTACATATTTCAGTATGAAGGTTCGAAGACACTTTACAGAAATAGGTCCTCTCCTTCTACCATATGGGTCCTGAGGATTAGACTAAGGTCATCAGGCTTGGTAGCAAGTACCTTTTACAGATGAGCCACTCACCAGCTCTGTATTTGCTTTTTATAGCTAAGATCTTTTATATATGTTATTATTTTAACGATTCTGAAATTCATTAGAGTATCAAAGATAATTTCTAGGATTTAATGTATATTTCAGGTGCTGTATTAGTTGTATACTATTAAAATGAATCATGAGATTTTTATCTAAAAGAATACATGGCATTATGAAATTTGAGTTGATAAATTTTATTCCATTGTTTAGTCAAGCACCAGTCTAGACTTTTGCAGGTGTGTTTATCTGTGATTAACATTTCAATCAATAATATTTTAGCAAAGCAGATTGCTTTCCATAAGTGGGATAAATGTAATCCCATCAATTGAGGATCTTAAGAGAAAAGATTGAAGTCGCCAGAATTGAAAGGAATTCTGCCTCCAGATTTCCACTGAACTACAGCATCAACAATTCCCATGCCTTTTGCCTTGCCAGCTTGTTCCAAGTTTGTGAAATTTTCTACTCCTACAATTCTGTAAATCAAAGCTTTAAATTTTTCCCTGTCTACCTCTCCCCACTCACCTACCCCTCTGCTCTTTCTCCCTCTCTCTCCCCACACATATGCACACACACATGCACACACGCACACACACACACACATACACTATGTATTTTATTTCTCTGAATAATGCATTATAACTAGTAATTAACACTGAAAGAAAAGGCTGGAGAAAGGCTCTGCAATTAAGAACATGTTATGTTTCCAGAGGGTTAGGGGTTAGAGTTTGGTTCCTAGAACCCATATGGTGGCTCCCAACTGCCTGGAACTCCAGTTCTAGGTGATCTGATACCCTCTTCTGACCTTTGCTAGCTCTAGATAGCCATACACAAACATACATACAAATAACTTATTAAATCTTATAAAAACAAATGCTGGAATAAAGTGTTCCTGTTACTACCACTACTGTTACTACGTAAGAGGAATAAAAGGCTTTTTCTTTCTCAGATTAAACAAGTGATGACAGAAGTGAAGTACAGAAACATTGCTTTACATGGTTACTCTCATAACATTAGGAAGTTCATTGAATCTTTGAGACTCTTTCTTTCAAGCCAAACCAGGACTCATAGATTTATTGTTTCCTCTCATTGTAGTCATCATATGCTCTGACACATCTACATTGCCAGAATGTGCTGTCTCACCACGGGCTCAAAACGATGGGGATGATGAGTCCATATCATACTGTTTGGTAAAGGGATATGGGCACTCAATAATTTATGGCACTGAAGACATGATCACTTTTCCAGTGTATTTTTGGCTTATTTATCAAAACCAGATGCTGATGGTTTGTGAATTTATGCCTGGGTCTTCAATTAGATTCTGTTAAAACATGCCAGGCAAACTGGATGGCTGTACGTAAAAGAATCCAAATAGATCTATCCTTATTACCCTGCACAAAACTCAACTCCAAATGGATCAAAGATCTCAATATAAAACCATATACATTGCACATGATAAAAAATGTGGGGAATAACCTTGAACTTATTTGGTACAGGAAAAGACTTTCTGAACAGAATACTGTTACCACAGGCTCTACAATTAATAAATAAATGGAACATTATGAAACTGAAAACCTTCTGAATACCAAACAACATCATCATTAGAACAAAGGGGCAGCCTATAGAAATGGAAAGGATTTTTATCAACTGCAACCCTGATAGAGGGCTAATATCCAAAATATATAAAAGAATTCATACAACTGGATATCAAGAAAACAAATAATCCAATTAAAAATGGGGCACAGCTTTAAACAAAAAAAATATCTCAGAAGAGGAAAACCAAATGACTGAGAAAAACTAAAAATGTTTAACATCCTTGGTCATCAGGGCAATACAAATCAAAACTACGTTGATATTTCACTGCTCACTTGTCATAATGGCTAAGATCAACAAAGGGAGGGGAAGTTCATGCTGACAAGAATGAGGAACACTCCTCCATTCCTGGTGGGACTGCAAGCTTGTACAGCCAACGTGGAAATCAGTGTGGTGGTTTCTCAGGAAGAAATTACTCGATCCACCTTAAGATTCAGCTATATCATTCATGGGCACAGACCTAAAGGACACTTCACCCTACCACAGAGACTTTTGCTCAGCTGTGTTTATTTCTGCCCTATTCTTAAAAGCCAGAAATTGTAAACAACCTAGATACCGCTTAGCAGATGAATGGATAATTAAAATGTATCACATTTACAAAATGGAATATTAATCAGCTATTAAAGATAATAAAATAGACAGGTAAATGGATGGAACAGACTATATCTTCATATGAAGAGGTAATAGCAAGCATAGTTAGGATTAATGGGGAGTGCGGCTAAAACTGGAGGATCAAGCTAGGAGGGAGAGGAATAAGGGGACAAGGAAGAAAGTATGGAGTGGGGCAGCTAAAATTAAGAGCCATATGAGTAGAAGTATGCAAACCTAATAGCAGATAAATTTCCTAAAATAGATTCTAACATACATTAATAACATATATAAAGGTGATCTAAATGAATTCTTCAAATAACAGGGCAAACAGGACCCCAACTGGACTTCTCTCCTTACCAAATGAAGTTTACAGTACTGGAAATGACTTATGTCTACACTTGGGACCCACAAACAACGCATGCTGTTGTCATGGCTGTAGGTCTATCTTCACAAATGCAAGGAAAGACCCTATTGCTGAAGACAACACCTATATAACTCACTGAACATGGAGAAGTCAAGCTGGTGCCCATATAGGATCTTCACCCCTAGAGTCTAGTGTTCTTGGTGCTGGAAGGAACTCTGCTGATGCTGAAGTAGAAATGCAAACATTAACACAGCTACAAACCCTTCATTCTACAATGGTGGCCTGCCTGAATGATACTCTGGTAAAATAGTAGTGCAAAGCTTGTGGGTAAGCAACTGAAATCTGTTTTGATTTAAGGACCATACCATGAGATTTGACCCACCCCTGACATTGCTTGAGTGACCAAGAATCTGAGACTAGAGAGCCCAGGATCTAGAGGAAAATCAAATACTACTGTTCTATGTAGCAATAAAATAACTTCTAATGACATTTTGCAACATTCGTAGATCAGTGCCTTACTCAGCCATTATCACAGAAGCCTCCTCCTGAAACAGATAGGAATAAATATAGGGACCCAGCCAGAAAATGTTCGGAGAGTGAAAGACCTTGGAACACTCAGATATAAGTGGGATATCTCCAATAAATTCCCCTCTTCAGAGCTCAGGGACCCATGAATAAGAGGATGAAGAAAAAATGTAAGAAGCAGAGTGCATTGAGAGTCTAATACTCCTAGTCTGACTTGGGCTTATACCAATTTGCACATGTTCTTCCAACTGTTGAGTTTATACATGAAGCTGCTCTTGTCTGACAAAAAAAAAATATTCCCTTGCAATTGTCTACCACCATCTTTCCATCCTATCTTCCCCAATGGTCTCTGAGCTTTGGGTTGGATAGGAGGGTGTAGAATGCATGTTTCTTTTAGGGCTGAACATTCTACAGGCTCTTATTCCCTGTACTTGGTCAGTTGTGGTTCAGTGTGTTGATCACCATCTACTACAAATAGAATCTCTTCAAATGAGAATTGATAGATATACTGATCTATTGATATAATCATAAGTCATTAGAAGTTCATTTAATACTATGCCCAGTTTTGTAGAATAATAGGAGTGGATTCTCCATTGTGACATATGAATAGTCTAACTATAGGTGCTTAGCCTGATTCTGGTCCCAGGTATGGATTTCATCTTGTGTAACAGGCCTTAAATCTAAGCAGAATGTGGTTGGTTACTCCCATGGTGCTTGTGCCACTATAGTACCACTGGGCACCTCTTGTCAGGTCAGTCATTATTGTAGGTCAAAGAGTTTGTACCATGTAAGACTAGTGATTTCTTTTCTTCTCTAGTAGCATGCATAGCATCTTTCAGCATTATGAAAACTAAGTCATTGTGGATGAAGTTCCATACCAACTTGATTTTTCCATATGATTTACATATGTGGTGTCTTCAGCAACAAGGTCTTATAGGCAACAGAGATTTATACAACTATTATTTGCCCCAGACTGCATTGTCTGAAAGAACCACTGCTTAGGGAAGATAAGACACCAGAACAAAATCTTTCTCAAACACATAACACTTTCTATTCATCGACTAGCTAATCTTTCCTTTTAGAAAAATATTTTTATTCTTGTACAATTTCATAATTTGCCTAATGTATTTTCAGTCTTATTTATCCCCACTATTATATTATACCATTTCTACTTACACTGAACACCATACACATTCCCCCCCCCCCAAGTCCCTTTCCTAGTTTCAAGACTTTTGTAATTTACTGTGTTTATTAGACTTCTTTGTATGAGCATAGGTAGGGGTTTATTTATTTGGAGGCTGGCTAACTTATTAATCCCTATACAACTAGAGAAAAGGATTTTTCTTCCTTCAGCCACAATTTAGTGTTGATGAATTTTCAAGAAAAGGTAAGGTCTGGGCAGCTCCTCTCCCATTTTGATGGAATATTGACTGTTTCAAATTTTCAGAAGCCTCATGTAGGTAATCACAGTTGACGTATAGCTAACTTTTTCAGGTTTATCTGTTCAAAGCCTTAATGTCATATGGACATAGGTTAGATTTCTAACTTCAAGAGTATCATCTTCCCAATCTCCTCCACAAAGTTAGTTGATGTTTCCTAAGACTTAATTTTCTATCTCTGAAATGCCAATAACAATATGCACTTCCTTTATTTATAGGGAACATTGAAATGAAACCACTTACAAGAATTTCTTTACTACCCAGATAAAATTTTCTCTGATCATTTAATTTTATCTACATAACTTACTTCATGTTTTCCAAGGAGTCTTCACTGTTAAATATTTTAAATTGCTGCTTTTTTGGTAGTGAGATAAACAAAAAGCTACTAAAAGTTTACTAGATGCTCTCTAAACATGCATTCCAATCATCCAAACACTATAATCAAAATAACACCAGCTAACACTTACTCTCACCGAGATTTTATCGGGGTTCTGTCCTAAGCATTCCACATGCTATCTCACTAAGGCATGAAAAAGTAATTCTATTTTATAAAAAAGGAAACTGAGGTCAGAAATTTTAGAGATTTTATACAAGGAAAAAAGTCAATGGCCAATTCAGGCAGTTTGCTATCAAACACTTGTATGTGCTTTTGGTATATGGTCTCATAATGGTAGCAGTGGGAATTATGGCAGAAAAAGTTACAAAGGCAAGGTCCTCATATACAAATGTTAGGCAACTCACATTGGCCAACATTATTTATGAAATGAAAGGAATAATATAATAAAGCAGGATCTGTCTTTCCATATCTTCTGCACGGCTATACAGGTTATTGTGGTATTATGCTTTGCAATATTAATGGGCACGAACAAGAATTTTGCATAATTCAGATACCTCTAGGGAAGCAACTTCAAATCATTCTTAATTTATGAGCTTTTGGTCCCTTGACCCAGTCACGTTGATGAAAGAAAATGACCAGGAATTGTTGACAAATTCAGCAGTGAAAGAACTGGAGAAAAATAAGCAATCTGAACACTAGAATATCTCATCTGAATTCACTTAGAAGGAAATATACACTTGCATTTAGAGTAAAATATGAGTATGAACAATATGATTACCTGAAAGCAACAGATAGCAAAGAAACTGTTTTACTGTTTTGTATGATAGAACATATAGCTATTTTGTAGACCTAATTATTGAGGTTTATTACTAATAATGAAGAAAATGTTTATTCACTGTTTTTGCTTTTTATGAAATATAATAACTATATATATGTTCAAAATGTTCAGTGTTATGAGCTGGGATTTATGAAGGTAGGAAATGCTTCAATATAATATCACACATATATTAAATATTTTCTCTATTTAAATGATTATTTTTAAAGAATTTCTAGAAGGTATAGGGCAATAAAAAGGAAGAACAAAACCATTAGTGGGCAAATACAACTTTATGTGCAAATACTTTATTCCCACGCTATCCTTGAAAACCAAATTTATATGAAGAAAAATTGTATTTGGAGCACTAATATAACTTTGTGAGTACTGCATTTCCGTCCTATTTCATAGATCTGAAATAGGCAGACAAATTAGAACATAGCAGTGTTACACATGGCACTATGTAGACAAACATATCTTGTCAGCATTATCCAGGGAGCAGCATTTGCAACTCTATGAATGTCCAGAAGTCAGATTCTAGCTTATGCTTTAATAACCAGCATGACATGTTTCAAAAGACTATTTAAATTAGAACTGGTTCCTTATGCTGCAATTATTTATAACAGGGTCTCATTCCTAAAAGAAAAAAAGCTTAGAAACACAGAGTTTTCAGATGACTCAATATTGTCAGAGAAATACATACTTGCCCTCCAGCCACTCAACTGTAATCTATATCATGAAAAATGTAAACAGGATAGAGTAAAAACATTGCAAGGGATAATGGAAAATCTGTATCTGATGATGAACATATATTGCAAATATATTAGTTCTATTTTTCTCTTAGGGAAAGGAAGCTATTTCTCATTAGCAAAATAACAAATGATTAAAATTCTGGTAAGATTTGTATATACATCTTTACCAAATTTTCATAGTTTTTCAGGCAAGAAACAATGCAATTGCACATTAATATTTACTGTTTTGAGGTGATATATTACAACATTGTAGAAAACTCTTAGGGTCCAATTTTGGAAAGGAAGGTTCTGATACATCAACTGAACGACTCATTGCTAGCCATTGCATTATTCTTGTCACGGTGGATGTACAGATGACATCTTGACATCAAATGTAGAGCTATAGCACCTAGATTTGTTCTTCTTTGTCCATAGTAGTAGTGGGAGAAACTGCCTGGTTTCTTTCCAAATCTATTTCTCTTTTTCACGGGTTCAATACTGGTACTACTTTGACACTGTCTTTATAGACATAGGCTCATGTCACATGTCACAAACAACAGACTATAAAAAAATAATGTGTATTTCTTTTAGGGTTGGCTCATGACAAATTCTTATGAGCAATAGTCAATTTCTATCTACTGATTAAATGCCTGAGATGTTCTGGATACAAGGTGATTTCATAGATGACATTTTGGGGGAGCAACAGAATAAAAAATAATCTTCTACTACAAAAGCCAACAAGATGTGAGAGGTTCCTAGTCATAGTGGTTAATGTTGTTCACCTAGTCCATTGGTTTGTCTACAAATTCATAGTTTGAACAACAATCCAAGTTTAGATTTCACAACTGAGAACAGGACATTTAGATTAACACCACACAAATGAAAGAGACAGTGTTTCTGAAAAGTGAATGAGGACATAAATAATTGCAGAACATAAATGTATTTAGTTCTAGTAATCATATTAAAAACAGAAGAAAAGAGTTGGTACTCAAAGAAAAAGGTGGTCGAACCATAAAAAGGCTTGAAAATTATAAGGCATGCTGTTTGTTTTGAAAGCTTTAACAATCTGAGTAACTTGGAACCCAGTTACTTATATACTAAACAAAAAAATACTATGAAATTGCATAGGGTGACCTTTTAAAGACTTTATTTATATGTACATACACTTTATATGATAATTATAAGATACCTAATATGTGATAGCTATTAGAGGGAAGTTGTAGAGAGACATTAAAGATGTTTCAGAAAACAAGTGTTGGCTTGGCCCAACAATCAAGACTATGAGACACTGTTATCTGATGAACATCAGCTCTGATAGATGATAATTAAGGAGACTATAACTATCCACACTATGTTCACCACATTCACCATGCAATGCCTTGAGACTTCATAAACCCGAGCTTCACTAAAATTATACATTTTCAATTCATTGGAATCATATTCAGTAGCGGGATGACTTTATATACTGAAAATATTCTTCAGTGAAATAGTTATCATATAAAAATATATTACATTTTCTATATTTTGAGCTACTACTGAGTATTTCATGTATCTGGCTTTAATGTTCCCTGACCCACTGAGGGACTTACTTCGATCAGTGATGACTGTTCTAGCTTCTTGATTGCTCGTTTTGTTTTTCAAATTCTGGGCAGCAGTAATGAGTTCTTCCAACTGGGGGCGTCTCTGCTCCAAATCTTGTAGTGTTGCCTGAAAGAAGAAAAATATTTCTTGCATTGGGAGTTCTACAGCATTGTATATTCCTTTTTTACACTATAAAGGAAAAAGGCTATTTCCAAATCAGCTGGAACATTTCTAGAAATAAAAAAGACGTAACAGGATATGAATCTCCAGTTTGTGAGGCTTTATAGAAAGAAACTGAATGTGACATGTGTTCCATACTTAGATACAAGATGATTTCAAATGAAAATTGTAGTAGAGACTTGCCTCTCTACCTATGAACTAAGATGGAGTAATTTGGATTTGTGTAAATAAACTTCTAAAAAATGTAATTTGACTCATCACAGTGTATTTGAAAAGGGTTAGTTATATTTTTAGTCTTGTCATGGATATATATTTTAGAGACAGAAAAATCTCATATATCATTTAAGATATAGTATTTAATGTCTTTGTAAATAAAATTCATTACATATAAAATGTGAAGTTGATATGGATGAACTCCAGCAAGTTTCCTTAAAGGTGCCTATCCACAAAATCACCAAACTGCTTTGATCCATTTCAGACTTAATGAATTAGTAAAAAGCTGATAATACTCATTTTTAATAAATTCTCTACTTCATCATATGATTATAAATTTTTGATAGCATCACTCTAGCCCTCAGAATCTTCTTTTATATAAATATTTTGATGTATATGCGGTGTATGTGGTGTATGTACACATGTGTTGGCAGATGCAGGCACCTATCTAAGGCACATGGAGGTCATAGTGTTCAGGTGTCTTCCTTTTATACTTTCTGCCTTAGTATTTTGAGACAGGGTCTTTCTGAGAATGTATAGCTCATGATTTTCAGATATGCTGGCAACTAGCAAGCCTCAATGAGTCTCTTTCCTTTATTCACGGGAACTGGAATCCTAGAAACAGGAATGCAAAATCCAATCTTCATTGCTGTGCAGTAAGCACTCTTAACCATTGAGCCATCTCGTCAATCCTCATATAAATAATTTTAACATTTAGTGACTTTTGAGAAACCATTCAAAATAATAAACTTAACATTAAAAACATTTTAAGTATAAATGTTAATCAGTAATAACTTCTTTAAACATCAAAATCTATTTGCCATCTTAGTCTCTATAGTCAATGGCCAAAATCTTAGAAATATGAACAAAATATTTGAAAAAAATATCATTCTGGTTACAAAACTTAATACATTTTACTTTAATTGGGTGAAGTAAACAATAGTTTCTATTTATTAACAAGCATTCTGACAGATGCTGTGCATTCACTTGTTAGTTTTTGTTTATTGGTTTTTTTTTTTGTTTTTTCGAGACAGGGTTTCCCTGTAGTTTCTTTTTTTTATTTTTTTTCCAGTTTATTTATTTTTTATTAAAAATTGCCATCTCCTCCCCTCCTCCTCCCCCTTCCCTCCCCTCCCCTCCACCCACACCCCCACTCCCTCCCTCTTGAGGCCAAACAGCCATCAGGTTTATTGTTTTTTACCTTAGGTTCTTAGACTATCTTTTCTTGGGTCCTTGGTCATCCTAGCAATATCCAGTGTAACTTCCAGGTCATGAAGTGGGCTTAACTCAAATGAGACATTGCTTCAATACTCTCACAAGTTTTGCGCCCTCATTACACTAGTATATTTTGCAGCCAGGATCAGAGGATTTGTGGATGCATTGGGATTTATGTTCAAAGTACCTTCCTGTCTGTACCGAAGACACTAGGTCATTCAGGATTGTTTTAGCTATCTTGTTTTTTCGGTGTGTGTGTGTGTGTGTGTGTGTGTGTGTGTGTGTTTCCATATGAACCTGAAAATTAGCCTTTAAAGGTCTGCAAAAAATGAAGATCTGTTGGAATTTGGTGGGATTGCCTTGAATATGTAGATTCTTTTGGCAAGAGGGTCATTTCTACCATATTAATGCTGCCTATCCATGAACATGAGAGATCTTTCTATCTTCTCATATCTTCTTCAATTTCTTTCTTCAAAGACTTGAAGTTCTTGCTACATGGGTCTTTTCCCTTTCTTGGTTAAAGTTACCACAAGATATTATATATTAGTTGAGGCTATTGTGAAAGGTGCTGCTTTCCTATTTTTTTCTCAGTTCATTTGTCATTTGTATCAATGAGAGCTGATTCTTGTGAGTTAATTTTGTATCCCGCTACTTTGCCTAAAGAGCCTATGAGCTGTAAGAATTTCCTGTAATGACCACTTATGCATCTTATCATATCATTTGCAAATAAAGATACTTTACTTCTTTTTTTCCAATAAAAGTAGATGTCTGTAGTGAGCTTACTTGTGCCCCTGGTCAGAGTGTGTGGTCCCAGGAAGTGCCTGTTTGATTTGGTAACTGGTAAAAAGCAATGAAGGAAGGAAGGAAGATTAGGAGGAAAATATTTGTATGATTCACTGGAGAGATGGGTAGGGGAAGAACGAAGGCCTAAGAAAATGGTGTGCTATGGAAGAGTTGGGGTTGAGACTGGAGGACTGGGTTTGGAGAAGCAGAAGTGAAGATCTACAGTTAGCCTACCTGTTTCTCTGGCCAGAATGCATCTCTTATTTTTGTTCTCTTAATAACTACATTAGAAATTGTCAGACTTTAAATGTTAAGTTCATAAAAGTGAAAAGATAAAATTTGATAGCTAATAATACTTCTGAACCTCATTTACCTCTTTATGCCCTTTGATACCAGATAATTTTCTAGTGATTTTGATTTTGGAAAGGGCAACTCTGGATCATTTCTTTAGCATTTTCTTTGTGAATAGCTTTCAGATTTAATTGCAATGGTTTCTTGTAATATTAAAATAGTAAGAGAAACTTATTCAAACACTGTACATTTATTTAGAGAATTTTTCTTTATTTTTTTTTTTTGAAAAAATCAGAGTGGCTCGCTTTTAAAAAATCTGCATTTGTAAGTTGTGATTGCTCAGAAGAAAAATCCAATTTTCAGGTTTCTAACTTTTATGGTTTCTTTATATAAAAGTGTGTTTGAAATATGTAACAAATTGCCAAAGACAGCTATTGAAGTAAGTAGCATAAGTTGGACAGTGCTGAACAAAATTTAAGGCAGAGACAACAATTGCAGATAGATTTTGTAAAATAAGACATATTCTAGGGTTAGAATGCTAAAAGTTAATCATCTGGAACACAGCAAGTTGAAAAGTTGCTTTAGTAAGATTTCTTCTCAACTGTAGAATTATAGTCAATAGATCATATAGTTTTAAAATGTTACCCCCAAACTAAAGATAATGCCAAACACTCACCTCGAATTTGATAACTAAACAAATACATGCAGATAAAAAGATATAAATTTCTCCATTTGTTTACTTCTTCATTTATAATATTACATGTTTTTTCCAATTCTAGATCTTCTAGGGGCTGTGTGTGTGGCAGTGAACAAATTTACCTGTTATGGTTATATAGCTAGTGAAAGCTATTTTTAACAATTGAAAAGATTTTAATAAGAAGTAACTATCAGATTATCTTTTTGATTTTTTATTAGTTAACTCTTAAATGTTAATAGGACTCTTTGCTTTTTACTTACAGATATATAACTAGATACTTGCTCTACTCTTATTTACTTTGAGGACTTTTACATTTCTTTAAACTTAAAAGTGTGTTGTAAAAGTAACTCCATCAACTTGTACTTGAATTCTCCCAGACTCTAAATTAAACCTGACCACAAGGAACAGCTTTTACTGCTGCAATGAGCAAGCATGTCAATTTAGGCTTAAAACAACCCATTTTCCCCTCTAATAAGCAAAATTCATCTCAGGCTATCTTGAAACCTGTTCTCTAGTTGGGTGAGTCTCTAATTCTGCTGACAGACACATGCTTTATGAGCACTCTGGAAGATTATTAATCACATCCTTTAAAGAAGCATCATGAAAACAGAAAGAGCTTCATAATTGTATTATAGCTGTGTATTCCTCAGCAAAACCACAAATCTTTATCACACCCATTAAAGTACTTTTTCCTATATGGTAGAACAAGATCATTCTTTGGTTTTCTTTGTAGATAAAAAGGAAGGATTTGAATAATGAGTGCATCCAAGTATTTTTCACTTACACACTATAAAAAATAACAACCAAAAGACATTTCAAGAAACATAACACTATAATATAATGTGAATGAAGGTTATTTTTTTAATTTATTTAACTTTATGCATATGTTATCTATTTGTTTTTATAATTACTTTAACTAGCAACTTAAATGAATTCAACAACTTGTCAAATGCAAAGAGTTTTGTCTTTTATAGAGTTAACCTCCTAATTATCTCTTCCAAATTCTATTCTGTGCCCCCATCTGCTGTTCTTACCAGATGCTACCCTCTCAAATACATTGCGACTGTAATCTAAATCCTCAGATGAACTAGGGTGCCACTGTCTCTCACCTTTCTCATTGTAACTTTACTCATGCCAAAGAAATTAATTGCAAAAGGCTCTTATCTATTTCTCTGCTATGACACAAGGTATTTACTGAATATTTACATGAACAAAACTAAAGCCATTACATGCTTAACAGTACTTAAGCATTGTAATTTATTGTGTCTACATGGAGTCTACCATTCTACAAGAAACAAAACACAGGAAAAGGAAGGAACTGATGCTATTTCTAAGAAGATCTAAGGCAGCTATCAGAATTTACTACAAGCAGCTTACCCCTTGGAGATGAAAATTCATCATGGATTCCACTAGCTGAGCAAAGGTGGAGGGAAAAAATAACTTCAAATACAAAGTGAATCAGAAGTCTTTAATCCTATGAAATCCCCCCAGGGTTGAGGGAAGTGGTTATAAATAGCAATCCTATAAAAAAAGGAAGTTAAACACCGAAACTATAAAGTAGGTCATTTTAGTCTCTTAGAAAAAAATTATCATCACACTCCTTTAAAAAGGAATTATACATAAATAATACTAAAATAGAAAAATCTAGACTGAATTGAATATTTCTTATATATCTAAGGGAAGTTCTTAACCGAGATTTTCTATTAATAAGCATTCTTCCTATAGTTTCAATTACGACTGCTGCCATTTTCAAGAAACAAACATGAATTAAGCTTAACTATTGATGGACCAAGGGGTGCCTTTGTAAGTTCAGTGACAATGGCATTTACCTACTATTCTACATCCATTACACAAGGTGATGTGATTGAGGATACTGATAGCCACTGTGATGCACATGAAAATGTACAAGCCTTTGACTTCTAGGAAGTTACTAAAGGACCTTTGCTGCACGGTATTGAAACCCATCATTATATTACAGCAAAAATGGGCTTCCTTCAGATTGTTCTTTACTGATGTTCTAATGTGGTAGGCATAGTAAGACCTTTCCTTGGGAAACATGGAACTTTGTCTTAAGGACACAGAGACAACTTTTCAACAATGGCATATTTGCATATAATCTTTTATTTCCTTGATATGATGTCAAACTCACATATGATTTCAAGGGTTCTCCAACCTTCCATGGATTCTTTCCAATTTCCTTTTACAAATGTATTTCTCCTAATATTCTCTCTTTTTGTCTTAGTATGGCACATTTTTTAGGTTATAATATAAACACTACTGCAATTTTGGTACTAAACTTCTCATTAAGTTTTTGAATACACAGCATATTGAGATATCATGGTATTTTCATGTACTTATCAATTTCTGGACACTAGTAAACATGGCTCCCAATATGCCTTCTATGGATTGACCATTTAAAATTCAATTCAACTATATTAATATTTTCAGTTACCTTGTTTTAGAACATTGTTCCTTATTTTTTAGTTTTTTTGCCATTTTTACTTTCAAATCGTTGTTGAGGAAAATAATTATGTACAATGCAGTGATAATCACAGGGTCTTTTGCTTTTCTCTTCTTTTATTGATTTTTATCAAGCTCTACATTTTTCTCTGCTCCCCTCCATGCCTCTTCCCTCACCTTCAACCCTCTCTAAAGGTCTCCATGCTCCCAATTTACTCAGGAGATCTTGTCTTTTTCTACTTTCCATGTAGATTAGATCTATGTATATCTCTCTTAGAGTTCTCATTGTTGTCTAGGTTCTCTGGGATTGTGATTTGTGGGCTGGTTTCCTTTGTTTTATGTTTAAAAAACACTTATGAGTGAGTGAAAGTGATAATTGTCTTTCTAGGTCTGGGTTACCTCACTCAAAATGATCACAGTTTATGCTGGAGAGATTGTGGGATAAAAGGAACACTCCTGGTTCCTGGTTGCTGGTGGGAATGCAAGCTGGTACAGCCCCTTTGGATGTCAGTGTGGTGATTTCTCAGAAAACTAGGAAACAACCTTCCTCAATACCCAGTAATACCACTTTTGGGCATGTATCCAAAGGATGATCAATCGTGCCACAAGGACATGTGCTCAATTATGTTCATAGCAGCATTGTTTGCCATAAACAGAACCTGGAAGCAAGCTAAATGTGCCTTGATCGAAGAATGGATAAGGAAAATGCTGTACATTTACACAATGGAGTACTACACAGCAGAAAAAATAACAACATCTTGAATTTTGCAGGCAAATGGATGGAGTTAAATCTTTTTTTTAAAACAAAGGGTTTTTCAGCAATTTTTATGCTTGAAACCCTTAGGTTTAAACCCTTAAAACCCTTAGATTGGTAAAAAAAATAAAGTTGTGAGTCTTGGTTGAAGCAGTAGCTAATTGTTTAATATTAAACCATTAATTTAATTTTTAATTACTTAAAAAATAATTAAAATATTTCATGTAATTGTATCTTGTTTAGTTCCTGGTGATAAATTCAATTTTTGAGAAGTTCAATCACAAGCTTTATTTTTAGGGTGGGGGAGAAATTTCTTCTGGCTTCAGGAAAATATATATGCTGTTTTTCATCAGGGTTTTGAAGTAAGATTCCATTCAAACTGGGATTGGGAAACATTCCTCCCAAGAGTATGAAAAATTAGGAAGAGTAGGCAAGTTGAAAGTGGAAAAGAGCTACAGAGAGATGTCTTAGTGATTGGAGCTGTGGAAATCACCCAAGGGTCCAAAGTTTCCCTTGACTGATTCTCCTCCCTTGTGCTGATATGTGGGAAGCTCTGAATAAAAGAATATTGGTAATGAATGAGTCTATTATTGAGGCTCATAGTGGTCAAGTGTTCGGGGTAGAAAGGAAGTTAGAGACTGGAATGTAACAAAAAAAGACAGCAAAAATATTAAAGTGAATGGTAATGACATTAACAGTTCTTAAAATGAATGAGGTAAGGAAGTGACAATATTTGAAGTATATAAGAGGAGACTTCATATAAGGACTGACACTAGCCCTAAACCTTGGAAAATTTAGATAAGTCACAAGACGGAGGAAAAGCATGAGTAAGTCATAGAAAGGTGCAGGGAGCCGATTTGCTGGCCACCATCACAAGATGGCACCAAGCCCCTACAGCACCGAGTAAACAACTCCATATTAGGCAAGGCTCTAGACAGAACCTCCTGCAGGCACGACCCATGTCCATTTCCCCTATATAAGCAGCTGCCGCTTAGTCCTTGGGGCCCCTCGCTTCCTGCTCTCCCTTCAACCAAGAGGCTCCAATAAAGCGTGATTTGAGAAGAATCCTTGACTGGTGGTTGTTCTTCCCTGCTGGCCAGGGGGGTTCGCCGTAACTGGTGCTGAAACCCAGGATGCCCGGATACCTTTCAGTCACCTGGTGAGGGGCCGAAGAGGATTCAGAACTCGACACGTGGAGCGGCGATGTCGGTAAGCAAGTCTCCCAGATATAATGATTGCTGGAACTAAGCCTGGAGTGTTCTGCCTCGCTTTTGTGGTGATTGTGATCTGTGTGTTCCTGTGTTGTTTTTGGTTGTGCTGCCATAAGCCTGGTCAAGAGTGCCTCTGTTGTTGCGACTGTGCCTAGTTGGAATCGAAAGTAAGTCCGTTGTAGGTAAAGCGGCTTTTCTCTAAGAGGGGGATAAGACCGCCGTAAATTAAGCGGCTTTCCGGTAGGGTGCCCGTACATAAGTGCGCATTATGGGCAACACTCAAGGTGCTGGTCCTGGTACCATCGGCCTGATTAGTCCCTTGCAGGCACTGCTTAAACAGCGTGGCCTGAAGGTCTCTCAGAGCACGATTGATACGGTCGTGAAGGACATTGACCAAAACGCACCATGGTTCACGTTAGGACGGGACTTGGAAAGAGCTAAACAGGAGGACAAAATAGGCCGCAGCACTATGCCACTATGGCGACTAGTGAGGAACTGCTTACAGGAGGGTGATAATACAGATCTAATTTAAAAAGTTAGAGAGACATTAATGGCACACCAGGACAGCTTATCAGAATTGGAATCAAAAGGGGGAGACTTGGACAGGCCTAAAAGAAAAAAAGAAAAGGAAAAGAAAAAGGATCCAAAAGTTTAGCCCAAGAAAAAGGGCCAATGAGAGCCCTTGGGCAGAAAAATATAATATAATATAATATAATATAATATAATATAATATAATATATAATATAAGAAATATAATCCCCCCAGGGCCAGAGGAGGGCCTGGCCAGCTGCTGGGCGAGTCTCGACCCACAGCACTGCCACCTTATGCGCAGGCAGCACAGCCTGACGAAGGCTATCATTTCATTAGCAGTAATACTTGGGCTCATTTGACCTCAGCCTTCCCAGTGTTTGAGGATGCTGATACACATCATAGATGGTATGAGCCGGTGCCCTATAAACAGCTGAAAGACATAGTGGCCGCAGCTAGGGACTTTGGGCCCACCGCAGACTATACCATTGCATTGTTGCGCAGGCTCTGTTCCCAGATCCTAACACCCACAGACTGGACAGAGATTGCTAGGGCATGCCTGTCCCAAGGACAGTTTTTGGAGTTTAAATCCCTGGCCGCTGACAAGGCACAGTTTCAGGCTCGGCTTAATGCACAAAATGGCCACCCAGATTGGACTGCCGAGATGCTTTTGGGACAAGGGCAGTTTGCTGGAAACCAAGTTAATCACCCTCTTGAGGTGTACCAACAAATTGGTGATATTTACTTCCGTGCTTGGAAGGTCCTACCTAATAAAGGGGAAATGACAGGCAATTTGACTAAGATCGTCCAAGGATCCACAGAGCCATTCGCGGATTTTGTGGCCAGGATGACTGAGGTCACTAAAAAGATCTTTTACAAAAATAAAAATGGGGAATAGCAGAAACAGCATCCCCCAGGGATAGAATTGCCTTGGCACTTTTTACATTTAATTTTCTAAATTTTGATGGTCAAGGCCGAACAGCGGCTGATAGACATGCTAACATGACTCCCGAAGATAAGGGAGTGTCTGTTATGTGGAAAGATGTGTTGGATAACAAATGGTATGGACCGGATCCAGTCATTGTGAGATCCAGGGGAGCTGTTTGTGTTTTCCCATAGAGTCAAGAAGTCCCTCATTGGGTACCGACACGGCTGACAAGGAGCCTGAGACCAACAGCTGAAGATGAGGGCTGCAACAACATGGATGCTGATCCTGGCAATGGAGACAACCCTGCTGAACACGAATCCAATGATGTTATGGGTGGTAATGAGGTCCTGGCCCATGCTGATGCCTATTCATGCTAACTCCTCCATATTGCCCACATTGTTTTCCACCTCCTGCGATCTGGAGGCACCCTGTCTGCCTAAGTCAGACGCTAAGCAGGAGTTGTTTAATGCTACAAAGATAGCCCTAAATGGGACTATGTGCTTCTCCCTTGAGGGGAAGGGACCATGCATAAGGCTTTTACGCAAAACTTGACCAATTGGATGGATCGCCTGATGCAGAGTAAAGTTGGGATAGGGTTCCTGGGCGCAGCATTAGCCCAGGTAACTCAGGGTGCCACCTCAGGGTCAGGAGGGACCAATAATGCTACATCCATCAATGCTACCACCTTGGCCATGAGTATGGAGTCCATGGTACCATTGGGAGATGCATCCATCCCTAAAAATGCCACTCATTTTAGGGCGTCACCACACTATGTTCCAGATTTTTTATTTCCACCCACATTTGTGGCCTGCCAAGCTAAGACTTGGGAAAAGACACAGGTTGCCTATGGGTTCTCCCTATCCCCATCTATGAGGAGATACCTTTATAATCAGTCTAATCAAAATTCTACTATCGGGTCAGAATGGTCCTGGTATCAATGGCTGCTCTCTAATGAGATGGGAGCCACTACAGATATCTCAGCTCTGGTGACGCTACAATTAACTAGGACTTGGCTCCTTAATGTTTCTGGTAGCATATCAGAGTCACCGGGCCAGGGGAGATGGCTTCACATTTATCAAGAAAAAGAGTTAGGTAATGCCACTCTAAGAGGAGCTGTGGTCTGCGTGACCCCTCCTTTTTCCTTTTTGATTATTAATTCCACCCCGGACTCCTCAGGTACCTTGGATTACACAAATGGATCAGTCAGTTGCCACTTGTCTGAATGTTAGCAATGTCAGCGGCGGCTGCCATCATGGCTGGGATAGCCATGGCTAATCAGGTGCAAATGGTGACCACAATTAATGACGTGGTTTCAGAAACAGCTGATGCATTAAAAACCCAGAATAAAATCAACAATCATATCCTTTCTGGCATAATAGCTGCCAATCAGAGGATAGATTATGTACAGACCCAGATGGATAAATTGACCCGTCTGGTCCAGATCGGATGTGTCTCCTATCAAAAACATGTGTACATTACTTCTCTTGTCTTTAACAATTCCAGGAATGAGTCACCAAAAATTGGGGAGTATCTGACAGGGAACTGGTCACGGAAAGCAGAGCTGTTTCTCCAGAATCAATTGTTTCAGATCACTATCCTAAATAATACTCGTGTCCAGCCCATCACCCTTGAACAGTTTTCTGATTGGCTATATTCCGCTTTCTCCTTTTTTAAGGAATGGGTGGGAGTTGGGATATTTCTGGCATGCTGTCTGGGAGGATACATGGTCTGCTTGTGGCTGATTTGCCGTCTTCAAGCCCAAACAAATAGAGATAAGGTTGCTGTCCTACAGGCCTTAGCCGCCTTGGAGTGTGGTGACTCTCCCCAAATATGGTTATTGGTTCTTAAGAACCAGTAGGCATTTGTCCTGCATAGCCTTTGCACCCCTGTAGGGCCAGTTCCCATTGCACCACGGAAGGTATGCTGAGACAATGCTTGAGATACTGCCTTTGCACCTCCTAGGGGTTTGGCCCATTATACAGGAGAAGGAGTACCACAAGCCTGGGCCTCCCTTGATTGGCCCCCACATCATGATGTGGGAGCCAAAATGGAAATAAGACCCCTTGTTGCCTATCCTGCTATAAAAACAAAAAGGGGGAACTACAGGGAGCCGATTTGCTGGCCACCCTCACAAGATGACGCCAAGCCCCTACAGCGCCAAGTAAACAACTCCATATTAGACAAGGCTCTAGACAAAACCTCCCGCAGGCATTGTCCCGTGTCCATTCCCCCTATATAAGCAGCTGCTGCTTAGTCCTCAGGACCCCTCGCTTCCTGCTCTCCCTTCAACCAAGAGGCTCCAATAAAGCGTGATTTGAAAAGAATCCTCAACTGGTGGTTGTTCTTCCCTGCTGGCCAGGGGGGTTCGCCACAGAAAGGAATGTTTCAAAATGAGATCCATGAAGGCTAAGGTTCTTTGAAAATAATGGTATGTAAGCTAATATAAAAGCAATTTTTAGTTCATTTTCAATTTGGAATTGACACATAATAATTATTCTATGGTTGGCTTTGAAAAAATGAGCTTAAATAGATTATATCACATGGACTATTAAGGGGAAGTAAAGCAAGGATAACTAATGAAACTAAAGTATAAACCCTTAGTACTTTAATATAAAATTATATTTGAATAAAATTTTAAAAGTATAGCAACTATTTAAGAAACTACAATTAACTACTAAAATTTTCTGAATTGGTGGTAGGATAGTTCATGGAATGTATTTCCCTATTCCTCTGCAACAATGATATTGTGTTTGTTGAGATTTTTTAGTCTTAAAAATTGTTAGCCTATTAAATTTAATGTCATCCCTGAATAGCATAATGCCAAATTAATCTACCATTAGCATGTCATTTTGAAGGAAAAAATATTTTCCCTTTTGTAAAGTTACTGTGCAACAGGAAGCACACAGGGTTATTTTCCTTGTCATTTCATAAAACCCTTGACAGGAGGAAAAGGAAAATCCTGATTTGTAAGAGCCAGGGAGTAATGAGTTCAAAGTGGGGGATCATAAAATATAATTCCAAAGTCAAAAAGAAAGAATTTTAGGTTACAATTTGTTGATAATAAATTCCAAATACATTTCTAAATGGATACAGAGAAGGCTGATATTTTTAGCTATTCAACATTAGATCTATTAGTTATTCTACATTGTTCACATTTCTTGAAATCACATTGTTCTGTAAATTTGACATATTAACAAAGGATAACTGGTACTTTCTAAAGAAAGTTTTGTCATGTGCACCACATTTGTCACCTTCTAGTGTGTGATCCAGTAATAATAATTGATGGACTATTTTCCCTTACTTCTAACTTAGAATAAAAAATAAGGAAAAGCAACTTATGAACATGCATTCTTTGGGATTATGTAGCTCTTTTTTTAGTTTTATTTATTTCATCTTGAGTAGCACGATTTTGGAATCATTCTAACTTTAGCTCATCAAGATAAACTGTTTATCTATTCAGTGCACCGTATAAAGCAAATTGTGCCATAACCATGTCACATTAACAAAATAGAGGATAAATTACAAACTACAAGCATGAAAATGTAACTCACTGACAGCATTGCTTATATGTTTCCTGGGACAAACAATCCCTGATTTTACATGGTAAGGATGCTGCAGAAAGCCCACTGAAATCCCAAATAAACAAGGCTAAAATTTAGAGTAATTATGTCCTGGTCAATCATATGGGCAGAAATAATTCAATGAATACTATATAGCAGTGATAAGTGTTCTTTGTGACTCACAGTTGATGACATAAAAAGAATCTTGAGTGAAGTTACCGAAATTTCAGTGCAACTGGGGAGACAACCTGAAGATCCACTCAGGTGTGCTCACACATGTTTTTATGCACTAAGAGAATATATTAGGGAAATGATAAAAAAATCTCTCTATAGAGCACAGACTCTGTCCTAAAGGGATGATGAAGAATGGAATTTTAATGAGATTATTCCAGGGCAAGTGTCATAGATAAGACAAAATCTGATCTTTGAGGATAAACAAGATTATTAATGACTCTATCATGAGAGAGAAGAAAGTACAGGACAAAAAGTGAACTGAGTCTAACGTGTCAGGGTAAGAACACAGACAATTTACCAGCAAAGAGTGGCTAGATCAGCTTGTTAGTGAACAGAATTATGATAACTTTGATAAAAATAGATCAGAGATGAGACAGAGATGGTTGTGAACAACAAAGTACAGAATAAAGACAATAAAGGCATCAGGTAGTTGTTGGAGGATTTAGAGCAGAAGAATGTCACAATAAAAGTGACATTGTCGAATACTACACTTGTACCACAGCATCCGACTTCTGCTCCACGACAGAACTTTTAAAGCAGTAGGACATCCCCCCAAATTCCTTATCTATACCTTTTGGCTAAGTTTCTTGTCCTGAGAACTAGTCACACAATTAAAATATAATTTCATTTGCCTTTTTGCTTAAAATATTACCCTACTACACACAGAAAAAAAAAAGAATTCAGCTTCATTGCTTGCAAAGAAAACTGTCCAAAAGAAGTAATGACTAATTTTTATTACTCATTTGTAATAACATATCAAAATGGATGGGGTAGACAGAGATGATAATTTTATTTTAAAAAGAATATTTCATTGAATTCTGAAATTTCTGCTTTAAATGATAAACTGACTTTTGGAACATGAGAGGAAATAGGAATTTTCCAGAAATATAAATGAAAATATTATCACCAGTATTGGCAATAATTTGCAATGTAATTTTATGATGTCTTGTTTTGTGAAGCTAACGTTTGTTGTATTGGGTCTATATTATTTAATAGGAAATGCATACTCAGCAGTCACTTCTCGTTAGAACAGGGAGCAAGGGAATGTTTCACTCACCTCTTCAAATATCAAATGTCAAACAAAATACAAGTTTAAAAAATATTTCTCCTTTGATAGAACAGTGACTCAGCTATGAAAGGCTGTGGTGTGTGTTTGTGTGTGTGTGTGTGTGTGTGTGTGTGTGTGTGTGTGTGTGTGTGTGCATAGGTGGAGGACAGAGGTCCACTTTGGGTATTTTCCTCTATTGTTTTCTACCTTTTTTTTTCTGACAAAGTTTTATATTGAACCCAGAGATCACTGTTTCAGATTCATTGACTGGAGAACAAACCTTCTCTCCAGAATGTGCCTGCCTCTACCCATACTCCACACTGAATTATAAGCATATACCACTACATTAGGCTTCGTGACGTTGATGTTGGAGGCCCCAAATTAAATGTTCGTACTCCTGTATATTGCCAGAATTTAACACATTGTGTTATCTTCTGAGCCCCATGGCTTTTCATATTTTAAAAGTTTTAAAGACACTACTTATTTAGGTAATGGAAAAGAACATTTGAACTAATTTCCAGCTGTAAATATTAATGAACTGATGCAGAACAATAGATACTACTATACTGTGTACTACCTATAGACAGCAAGAGAAGTGGAGAAACGAGTGATTCTTTAGTGTTGATTATAACAATCTACATAGTTACTCAGAAGAATTCAAGCTGTATTGTTTTCTTTTTCCTATCTTTAAATGGCTAAAGCTTTGATTCATCAAAATAATTGACACAGTTCTTCAGTTCATCCTGCCAATACAGGTATTGAATCAGTATCAGTTTATTCACCTGTAAAATGAGGATAATTATATTTGTCAACCAATCTTTGGTGAATAAAGCAGTAGATTTACCTATATGCATTAAAGTATGTTAGCCAGAAATTAGCTAAATACGGTGATCCAGGTAGTTTAAACTCCATGTGATTGAAAAACATTTTATTTACAATATTTTTTGACCCTCAGGTTTTAACTTTCTGCTTTCATTTAATTCTGAGCAACAATGAATAAATGGGACATCCTAAAACTGAGAAGCTTCTGTAAAGCAAAGGACACTGTCAATAATACAAAAAGACAACCTCTACTGAATGGGAGATCTTCACTAACCCCACATCAGATAAAACTCTGATCCCAAAAATATATAAAGAACTCAAGAAACTAGACATTAACATTCTAAATAACCCAATTTAAAAAACTGGGTACTGAACTGAACAGAGAATTCTCAACAGAACAATTTCAAATGGCCAAAAGATACTTAAGGACATGTTCAACTTCCTTAGCTATCAGGGAAATACAAATCAAAACAACTTTGAGATACCATCTTATACCTGTCAGAATAGCTAAAATCAAAAACACCAATGATAGCCTATGCTGGAGAGGATGTGGAGTAAGGGGAAGACTCATCGATTGCTGGTGGGAATGCAAGCTTGTGCAACTACTTTGGAAATCAGTTTGGCGGTTTCTAGAAAATTGGGAATCAACCTACCTCAAGATCCAGCAATGCCACTTTGGGCAATATACCCAAAAGATACCCAATCATACTACAAAAGCATTTGTTCTACTATGTTCATAGTAGCATTATTTGTAATAGCCATAACCTGGAAACAACCTAGATGCCCCTCAACGGAAGAATGGATAAAGAAAGTGTGGCACATTTAAACATTAGAATACTACTCAGCGGTAAAAAAAAAAAAAATGACATTTTGAATTTTGTATGCAAATGGATGGAATTAGAAAATACTATCCTGAGTGAGATCACCCAAACCCAAAAATATGAACATGGTATATACTCACACTTTAGTGGATACTAGTCATAAACAAAGGACATTGAGCCTATAGTTCATGATCCTAGCTAGAGAAGCTAAGTAATAAGGTGAACCCAAAGAAAAACACAAACAGATCCACCTGGAAATTGGAAGCAGACAAGATCGCCTGACAAAATTTGGGAGCATGAGCAGCCAAACTGACAAGGCTCACAGTGAGTCCATCCATGCTGTAGAGTTCAAGCTCATCGCCGTTGTCCTTGGTTTAGGGGGAGTTGGGAGGACCTTGAACTTAACATAGTGAAGGGAACCCTGATGGCTCTTTAGCTTGGAGAGGGAGGGAGCGGGGGTATGGGTGAAAGGGAGGGGAGGGAAAGGGGAAGAGGAGGGGAGGAGATGGAAATTTTTAATAAATAATGAGAAAAAAATGAAACAACAACAACAATAATAAATATGTATATTAAAATATACTAACCAAAAAAATTGGGAGCATGAGGGCAGGGGGCAGAAGGAAGAGGAGAAGGGGCGGGTTGGGGATAACTTTAGAGAATGGGACAGTCGAGATGGAGGAAGGACAAATATGAGAGCAAGAAAAGGGATATCTTTATTGAAGGAGCCATTTTGGGGTTAGCAAAAAATCTGGCTCTAGAAAATTTCCCAGGAATCCACAAGGATGACCCCAGCTAAGACCCTAAGCAATAGAGAGTGTGTCCAAACTGGCCTTGCCCTGAAGTCAGACTGATGATTATCTTAAATATCACCATAGAATCTCCATCTAACAACAGATGGAAGCAGAGACAGAGACCCACATTGGAGCACTGGACTGAGCTCCCAAGGTCCAGTTGAAGAGCAGAAGGATGGAGAGTATGAGCAAGGAAGTCAAGACCATGAGGGATTCACCCACTGATACAATGTGCCTGAGCTAATTAATGGGAGCTCACCAACTCCTGGATTGGGAATGAACAAGCATGGGATCAAACTAGTCCTTTTGAATGTGGTTGTCAGTTGGGGCAGACTGAGGGGCCAATGACAATGGCACTGGAATTTGTCTCTACCTTATGTATTTTTTGGGGGGGTTCCTATTCTCTTTGAATGTATACCTTGCTCAACCTGGATGTAGTGGTGACGGCCTTGGAATTTCCACAGGGCAGGGTGCCTCCACCTCTCTTAAGATTGCTGGGGGGGTAGGGTGTGTGGAGGGAGTGGGAGGGAAGTGAGAGGAGAGTAGGAAGAAGGAATTTGGATTGATATTTTTTTTTTTGTTTTTCGAGACAGGGTTTCTCTGCAGCTTTTTTTTTAGAGCCTATCCTGTAGCTAGCTCTTGTAGACCAGGCTGGCCTCGAACTCACAGAGATCCGCCTGCCTCTGCCTCCCGAGTGCTGGGATTAAAGGCGTGCGCCACCGCCGCCCGGCGGTATTTTTTAAATTAATAAAATAAAATAATAATAGAAAAGGAAAGGAAACATGGCTAATGAACAATCATAAGCTTCCCCTAAAGAACTTTATTGTAGTAGTTTGGAAAGCTCTTTTTCACTTACCCAAAAGGGACAACATCCAAATGAAGAGCAGTGTGAACAAATATGCATCATCCTTCTGTTTCTAAGTGGCAGGTGAAAAGCATTTGTACACACATATAAGAGAGAAATGCTGCATAATTGGGTCTAAATCTTCAAAATAGACTTCCTTTATCCAATTCCTGGGCTGCTGTTTCAGAGAGCAACTTTAGTTTATTTTTTTCTCTCAGAAATTGTATGTCGGGGAAGAAGATAAAAAATTGTCTTTGATTGGGTGCTATGTGTCTAAGTTGCAGTTTAACTGTAAATCAGTTGTGAAGATGATCTCTTCGTAGTTGAGTGGAATTGCTATTACAGACTGCTAATACACTTGCTGGAAGTGTTGCTGGGGGTAAGAGGTGGTAGACATTGATCAGGAGTTTAAGAAATAGGCTATTTATTCTGTCTCTTCTTAGAGAAAAATTTTCCTAATAAAACAATGATTCTGTTTTTCTCTCCAAAATAAAAAAAGTACCATTTCATGACACAAAAGCTCTCTTAATAAAGTAAGAACAGACTGTTATTGGTAAATATAAAAATTACAAGAGAACCTATTTTCCTATAGGAACATAACTGCCTTTAACTGTCAAATGGAACTAGCATTGTGACATCTTTTAAAGGCGATGGCATGATGTTGGGGAAGTTATGTGATACAACTTTGTTCCTTTGACCCCACTCTTATCCTATAAAATGGCTCTACATTAGAACACTTTGCCAGTAAGTCCCACAGTTGCACTGCACCCTGCAAAAGATCCTGCTTAGAGAGAGAAATGCTTTATGTGACATTCTAAGAAAACACATGGAATAGATGAAGCTGGTTCTGAGGAGCATGAACACTTTAGGTCATGCTCAAGAGAAAAGTGGGGGCAGTTTCTAAGCTGTGAACTTCTCAATGTGTGCAAAGAGCAAATATCATTAGTGCTTAAAATGTTTGGTAGCACTACGTACCTAATCAGGTCATTTACTTCACAGGACTGTGTTGAGTTTAGTTCTCTGCTTTACTGGGGAGGTTGCTTATTATTAGCACAGTGAATTTTAAGTAATTTAAAAATAAATGACACTCCTTGCAGAAAGGGTGCAGGACCAACCCTGGTTCTCTTTCCCTTGTTTTATTTATATGATGTGTGTTTTGAGAATGGAGAGGGCAAAAAAATGCTGAATAATTAATTTACCACTGAGGGGCTAGTTCCAATGGCCAGTGTCCCAGTGTGCCTCTCTCTTTTCTCAACCTTCCCTACATATTAACTAAATGTCTCACATTTAAAGGAAATTGTCTCTACAAGAGTGGCCAGGGCAGGTGTTAATGTGGTTAACACTTCAATCCATACTGCAAAACAAGAAGGTCAAAGTCAAAAGGTTAACTCTATGCTTGTTTCTTTTCATAAAATGTATGCCACTAGATACACAGAATGGTTAAAATAACACTCTGCATGTGCTACCAAAGAAGAACTGCAGAAACAGTGTAATGCATGGAAGGATATGCCCTTCCACAGATATGTCAATTCTTCCAAATTCCTGGGACGTGTACATATGTTGCATTGTCAAAGGGGTTTTGCAGGTGTGATAATATGTTGGAGGAAGGAAGATGAAGAAGGTGTGTAGGTTGATCCTCAATCCTGAATCTAGGGACTAATGAACAATAAGAAATGGTAGATAAATGATTATTATATAGTTGCTTGATTAGATGCCACACCTTGAAAATGAAGATGAAGTTTTCTTCAAATTAGAGAAATGCAAACATGTAGACATGCAGACAAATGATGTATCCATGAGAAGAGATCTATGAAATATGGAAAATATTTTGGTCTTTAAAAGTTTATTTCATTTTGTTGTTGTTACTGTATATGTATGAACACATCATGTGGGTAGTTGTGGAGGCCAGTTGAAAGTATCAGATCCCATGGGGTTGTAGGTATAGGCATTAGTTGCTTACCTAGTGTGAGTAATAGAATCCAAACTCTCTCCTCTGCAGGTAATTTTAAACTTTGAGCAATTTTTCCAGTCCCTCTATGATGATAAACTTTTAAGTATGAATTTCGATAAGGAATGAGAGAGAAAGTGGTCAACAATCCTCTCTTTGTCTTTAGTCTTTTTCTATCCAAGTGCAAAAAAAGAGGAAGACAATTCAAATACAAAACCAACTTACATGATTTTAATGAAGTCTATAATTTTATATTTCAAGTTAGGAAAGAAAATGTATTGTTGGTTTATAAATGTGAAACTATTAAGAAAGGCCTGAAATCTATGACATGCTTGTACATTATCACTCACTGGGTAGTAAAATAGTTAGATTTGTTGTTATTGAATTAAATCTTTAAAGTAAATATTTATTCCCAACAAATCATCTTCTATAAAAGCAACACTATCAGGAGAATTTCTGACAAATTGTTGAAGATTACACAATTGTTGTTCATTATGTGGTCATTATGATATTGGGGAAATGAGAATAGCAAAAAAGATGATCTTTAGACTTTTGACCTGCATGTGAGGAGTAGTACCAAGAAGCTCAAACTCCACTCCTCTCACAAATGCAATTAAATTTCAAAAAAACCATCTAATAACAAAATAGTCTGTTGCCTATGTCCTTTTTACTTTCTGGAAAAGCAAATCTGCAAAACCCTGACAACTAGGCAGAGAAAGAACCAGATACATAGAAGTACATTGAGAGAAACGGGAGACTCACCCTGATTTACAGGACACTGTTATAGTTTATACAGCATGAAAATATTTTTCGATTTTCCACTTCCTAACATACCATAAAAAGAATGTATCACTCCCAAATTGCAAACTATTAAATACACAGATAACAACTATATGACTTTTATGAAAAGAAAACAATAAGCCCTTTTCATAACATAAACTGCAGGTTTCATTAAACAAAGTTGTAGGGAAAGCTACATAGCTTTTCAAATTCTCAGTTATTGCAGAATCTGCAAATCCCATGCTCCATTACTCCAATACAACCCAGGGAGATGCTCTCATATAATATTATTTCATTCATTATTGAATTGAGACCAAATGGTTACCCCTCTGCTATATAGACAAAGAATTTCTGATTTAGGACCATTGTACTTGTTTTATTATTAGACTGCCAAAAACCAATATGATTTCTTTTTATTGAAAATAGATTATTTCATCATACACTGTATCCTGACTGTAGTGTCCCTCCCTGTACTCCTCCTGTCTTCTCCCCACATTCCCTCCACTCTGGCTTCACTCCCTTTCTGTCTCTCCTTAGAAAAGAACAGGCATCTAAGCAATACATGAGCAAACATTACAAAATGAAACATAAAAGCAAACTCTTCATAGTTAGCACATAAACCTGAAAAAAGCCTATCACTTAAAGTATGTATCATTTTGATTGTTGTGTGGTATGTTGGTTCTACTTTACATTAACCTAATTCAACACAGGTATTAATAATAAGTTATGGCATTAGCAGTCACTTAATGAAATCAGGAGTCATATGGGGTCTGGGTCAGAATTAAATCAGAAAGCCCAGACTTCAGAGACAGACCTCCAAGCATATTAACTACTTTTATTACCATCAACACTGGAAGATTCACTAATGAACACAGTTAAAGTTAGAAAGGAGTTTTCATTTACATAATTAGTGTTACTTAAGGTACATGTTTTGGTTAAAATATTTGAGAACTATTACTTATCCTTATCAGGCCTAGTTATAAAATCTAGGAAGCTATAAAGTTTGTACTTTTTGAAATAATGTACAAGACTTAATGTCTAATCAATTTTGTCATTCCATATTCATTTAAAGAATCTAGTTAGCTGATACTTCCTCTAAGTTTCATTTAATCTTAAGTTATACTTAAATTATAAGGGAGTAGCTTTTGCCTAAACTATGAAGGTATTGCTATGATTTTCTTTAACCAAAATAATTCAATAGTTCACACATATATTAATACCAATTTATAATTCATTAATTTGTGAACAACTTTGAATTAAAATATAACAAATTATGCTAGCATAAAAGCATCTATCTCCTATAATCTTTATCTCGTTTTATTCAACAATACATTTAATTTTATTCCGGCAATCTAACATTAAATTTCTCAGGGTCATATTTGTCCAACATGGTTTAATTACCAGATCATTAAAGATTTTGTTCCATCTTCATATAGCATTTTTATTGCATTAAACAAATCATACGTTACCTTCCATCTTGGGTATGCTCCTCAGACAATTACTTTTCTAAGAAATAGCCAGAGTCAATTCATCAAAAATTAGTTATTTATATAATTATCTGAATAAGGGATAAATTGGCAAGTATTCCTGATTTTAAACATACATACATATGCACTTACATACATACATATGGAGAGAGTGTAGGCTATATAAAACGTCCTTACATAATGTAAGAAATAACTATATAAGAAAGTAAATATCACGAATTTTGATCAGGAAATGGGTGACCATTTTGAAGCACTGTCAAGAGGGCTTGCTTATTTGACTGCCAAAATATACTGCATTCAACATGGTGGGAGTCATTGGCAGTGGAAGTTGAATGTAAAACTTTCTGCATGTCAAGAATGTAGTATGCCACTGATCTATAACCCTAGCCCTCTCTCTGACATTTTTATCTAAACTCTCCGATGAATTCTTAGTTGCCTCTCTGCTCATGCCTTCTATCACTCATCTGGGTATCTGTAAAAATAAATACCCAGAGAGGTAATAAAAATGTGAAAATTTTTGAGCTAAATCATGCTAAAATGTTTCTGGCTTAATGCTTTCTCATAGTGATGCTCAACCAGTAAAGTATACAAACATTCAAATTATGAAAACCTGCAAAATATGGAAGACTTCTTAAGCATTATGGATAAGGGACATACAATTTATATAATTTTCCAAAGCAAACATGTTTTAATCTAGTTTCTTTTTATTCTGCATTCTCTAAAAGTCATTCTCAAAGTGCTAAATTATATCATAAGTTTTTCATTTTATCTATTTATACTATGTCTACAATTTGGCCATATGTGAATATATTTGTATATGTTGTTTTTGGACAAGACAGTTTAATTTCTCAAGGATTCTCCTTTAAAAATCACAGTTAATGTCAGTCAGACAAAAATAATCTCAGGAGACTATTGCCTATTCCAATTGAGGACTTAACAAATGGTAACTATGGGCATCAAGAATTGTAAAGGAGAACACTTGCAGTCCAGCCAGATTTCCCCGACATCAACTCCTTCCCTTGTATCCATATCTGGACCCATAACTTTGTCAGAAGCCTGAAAGCTGCAAGGAAAAAAGAGCAAGCAACATATAAAGGCAGACCTATCAGAATTACACCTGAGCTCTCAATGGAGACCCTAAAGCCAGAAGGACCTGGACAGAAGTCCTCCAGGCTCTAAAGGACCACAGAAGATGCCAGCCAAAGCTATTGTAGCCAATATAACTTTCAATCACCACAGAGTATAATACATGACAGTCCATGGTAAAGTCAAATTTAAACAGTATCTATCTAAAAATTCAGTCCTACAGAAAGTACTAGAAGGAAAACTTAATCCCAAGGAGGCTAACTACACAAATGAAAACAAAGGAACTAAATAACTTCAAACCAGGCAAACCAAAACAAGGGAAACTTATGCGCACACGTGCATACTACCAACAACAACAAAATAACAGAAGTGAACTCTCATTGGTCATTAATATCTCTCAATATCAATGTACTCAGTTCCCCAATGAAAAGCCTAACAGAATGGATGTGAAACCAGGATCCATCCTTTTGTTGCATATAAGAAGCAAACTTCATCATCAAAAAATAAACATTACCTCAGAGGAAAGGGTTGGCAAAAGGTTTTTCAAGCAAATAACCCCAAGAAGAAAGCAGGTATAGTCATTCTAATGTATAACAAAATCGATTTCCAACCAAAACTAATCAAAAGATAATGGGAAGGACACTTCATAGTCATCAAAAAAAATCAACCAATATTAAGCCTCCATGCTGAACATCTATGCTCCACAGGCAAAGACACTCACATATGTAAAAGAAACATTACTTAAGCTTAAATCATTACCAAAACCTACACATTGATAGTGGGAGACTTCAATATCCCACTATCACCAATAAACAGTTATCCAGAGAAAAACAAACCAGAAAAATACTGGAGTTAACAGCTGTTATGAACCAAATGAACCCATCATAAAGCTACAGAACATTTCACACAAACACAGAAGAATATACCTTCTTCTTAGCACCTCACAAAACTTTCTCCAAAACTGACCACGTGCTTGGTAAAAAGGCAAGTCTCAACAGATACAAGAAAATTGTAATAACCCCAGGTATTCTTTCAGACCACCATAGATCAAAGCTGGATTCAACAACAAAGAACAGCAGAAAGCCTACAAAGTCATGGAAACCAAATAGCTTTTTACTGAATGACTGATGGGTCAAAGTAGAGATAAATAAGGAAATGAAAGAATACCTGGAATTCAATAAAAATATATGCACAACATACAAAAACATGTGAGACACAAAGGAACTGGTGACAAAAGAAAAGTTTATAGCACTAAGTGCCTTTAAGAAGAAATGAGAGAGATCTCATACTAGCAACTTACCATCACACCTGAAAAGAAAAGAAAGAAGCAAACACACCGAAGAAGAGTAGATGGCAGGAAATAATCAACCCAGGGCTGAAATCGTTAAAGAGAATGATTCAAAGAATCAATGAATCAAAGTGTTGGTTCCTTGTTCAAATCAATAAGCTAGACAAACCCTTATCCAAACTAAAAGACAGAGAGAATGTCCATATTAAGAAAATGAGAAATAAAAAGGAGGACATAACAACAGACACCAAGGAAATCCAGTATATCACAATGAAACACTTTAATAACCTGTACTCTACCAGATTGGAAACTCTAAAAGGATAATCTTATCAAATTTAACTTACCAAAGTTAAATTGAGGACAGATTAATGATTTAAGTAGACCTATAATCTCCAGTGAAATAAAAGCAGCCATTAAATTCTCACAACCAAAAGCAAAAGAAAAGAAAACAAACAAACAAATAAACAAAAAACCCAGGGCCAGACAGTTTTAGTGCAGAATTTCACCAGACTTTCTAAGAAGAGCTAAAGCCAATACTCCTTACATTACTCTACGAAATAGAACAAGAGGGAATATTATCAAATTCCTTTTATGTGGCCCCAGTCACCCTGTTACACAAACCACACAAAGATTCAACAAATAGGATTACAGACCATGTCCCTCATGAAAACAGATGCAAAACACTCAATAAAATATTTACAAACTAAATCCAAGAACTCATCAAAAATATCATCCACCATGATCAAGATGATCAAGAAGGCTTCATCCCAGAAATGCAGGAATGGTTACATATATATGAAAGTCTGTCAATGTAATCCACCATACAAACAAATTGAAATAATAAGCCCACATTATCACCTCATTAGATCCTCAAAAAGCCTTTGACAAAATCTAACACCCTTTCATGATAAAAGTCTTGGAGAGATTAGGGATACAAGGAACATACCTAAACATAAATAAAGGCAATTTATAGCAAGTCAACCACCCACATCAAATTAAGTGTAGAAAAACTCAAAGTAATTCAACTAAAATCAGGAACAAGAAAAGGCTTTCCATACCTACTCAATATAATGCATGGAATTCTAGCTAGATCAGTAAGACAACAAAAAGAGATCAAGGGTATACAAATTAGAAAGGAAGAAGTCAAATTATCACTATTTGCTGATGATATGATAGTATACATAAGTAACCCCCAAATTTCCACCAGAGAACTTCTATATCTGAGAAACATTGTCAGCAGTGTTGCTGGATACAAAATATACTAAAAAATTCAGTAGCTCTCCTAACCACAAATGACAAACAGTATAATAAAGAAATCAGAGAAACAACACATTTGGTATAGCCACACAAACCTTAAAGTATCTTGGGGTAATTCCAGCCAAACAAGTGAAAAGCTTGTATGACAATAACTGTAAGTCTTTGAAGAAAAATTAAAGAAGATATCAGAAGATGAAATGATCTACCATGCTCATAGATAGGTAGAATCAACATAGCAAAAATGGCCATCCCATCAAAACCACCCTACAGATTTTACATAATTCCCTCCCATTAAAATTCCAGCACAATTCTTTACATACCATGAAAGGAAAATACTCATCTTCATATGGACAAAATAAGCAAATAAACAAAAAACCCAGGATAGCTAACACAATCCTGTACAATAAAAGATCTTTCTGAGCTATCACCATCCATGACTTCAGGCTCAGCAACAGCTCCTGTATTAGAAGCCACACTAAAACAGACAACTCTAGGAGATCAAGTGTATCCTGGCCTTAATATGAGGGGAGGTGCTTAGTCTTACTACAACGTGCCATGCCCTGTTTGGTTGATATCTCTGGGATGGCTGCCCTTTTCTGAAGGGAAGCAGAGGTGTAATGAATGAGGAGGTATTGAGAGTAGGCAGGAGAGGATCTGGGAGGAGATGAGGGGAGTCAACTATGGTCAGAATGTAAAACAAGAGAATTTATAAAAAAGAACTTTAAGTATTAGTCTAATATATTTTGACATAAAGGAAGTTCTTGAAAGCAATTTGGCCAAAGACAAACCTTATATATTTTAAAAATCACCCTTGGGATACAATTATGTACTTAAACATATCCTTTTAATTCAAACCCCTCTGTTGTACAGCTATTCTTTTTCTATTAAACATTTAATGGAAAATAAATAAAAATAAATTTCTAATATTTTGATTCTTTTTATGTTAAACATTCATCAATTATTAAAATTACAGAACAGAACACAATCACATATCATAGCTCAAGAAAATATTTATAAATATACACATTGTATGCATTTCTACAAAGTGTATATGTTTGTGTGTGTGCTTGTGTGTCTATCTGTTTGGGTATATAGAAATATTACAGAAAATTTATACATAATTGAATTTTTCAATCTACTAAACTGAACATTTAATTTGTAAACTAAGTTCCTAGTAGAAATAATGAACCTATGTGTAGTAAAAATCTGTGTTATACTACCCCATTTCCCCTTTAGACATATCAGATTTCTCCACCTCTTAGGAATCCTGATGAAAGGGTTTTTGGTTGTTGATTTTTTTCAAGAGACGGTTTCTCTGTAGCTTTGGTGCCTGTCATGAAACTAGCTCTTATAGACCAGGCTGGCCTTGAACTCACAGAGATCTGGCTGCCTCTGCCTCCTGAGTGCTGGGATTAAAGGCATGTGCCACCACTGCCCGGTTGATGATAGGTATCTTCCCATCTCTAAGAAGCCTTGGTGGTAGAAAGCCTACAAGTGTCAACTTTTCTCAGTCTATTTGGATGACTTTAACCAATCATCCTCAAATCATTCATTTATGAATTATAAAATAGAATTTATTGCTGAGAGTTTCTTAGGTTGGGAAGCTCAATATCTTGATACGAGCAAAGTACCTCACAAGAATCCATTCCTTTCATATAGCACATCCTATGTATCGAATCCTGATGGGAAGGGAAGAGAGCACTCCTGTAGCACTTTTATAAAGGTAGTGTGTTGTCCTATTCATTAGAATGGTTCTCACGACCTAATCTTGTTCTACAAGCCTCACCTGCGAATACACCAGCACTCTGGTGATTATATTAATCATCAAGGCCATAGTAGTTCTCTGCCATGGATAAGAAGCTATCTCATTCAAGTTTATGTCTTATTCCATGAGTTACTCATATCTTGTGTATGGCTTGATGTGACCTAATAAAAGCCCAGGTCCTACTGAAAGCTTTTATTATTGATGTGTAACTATTTGCAAGGATGGCAGCCCTTTCTGAAATTCTTTAATGAGATTATATGGCAGTCTAACGTCTCTATCATATTGACACAACGAAGAATCCCAAATAAATACATTCTGCAGATTAGCTTCCATTGTACTTATTACGTCCAAGTAACCTTACATGTATCGTTATTGTTAAAGAAATAGACCCTTCGAATGCAATCTTAATTTCTGTAATAATCTCATTCTGAAAGTCTTCAAAGTAGAGGGGCTAACCTCTCCCTAACAGCCTACATGTTTTCTCCCCAGTCCTCATTTATTAAGCACGTAGGACTTATGTTTTCAAAGAGTAAAAGTAGGGCAAGATTTCTGCCTAACACTAAGAGCAAAGATTTCTCTCTATGGCCAAAGAATGTCATATTGTCTTTGCCTTAGACACACAATAGTGTCTTACATGAAATGTTTTAACAGAGACTTTTATTCTAAACCCACTAAAGTCCTGCGCTACTGAGAACATACGCATTCTCTGAGGTACCTGAAATTCAGTTAAAACGAAATAGATTTTTCTCTCTCAGTTTGTATAACTAAATGCCAAAGGGCTTTAAAGTACTATACTGTAATGTCCATTCTTTTGTTTCTGGCTCAGACATTACAGTTTTATTTGTATAATATTTTAAATTTTAAATTAGCATATAAAGTATTAGACCATCACAACATTTCAAAGTGTTTCTATTAGAATCTTGTTCCCTGCCATCTTCCCCACTAATATGGGATGCCCTTCTGCATGCTATAAATATGTCTTATTGCCATTAGTTAATAAAGAAGATTATTTGACCAATAGCCAGGCAAAATATAGCTAGGATGGAAATCCAAGCAGAGAGTCAGGGAGAAAGAAGGCAGAGTCGGGGGGACACCAGCAGATGCTGAGGAAGCAAGATGTGAGGTAACAAGCCACAAACTTTGTAGTAAAATATAGAATAATAGAAATGGGTTAATTTAAGTTGTAAGAGCTAGGTAATAATAAGCCTGGTCTAAAAGTCCAAAGGGTTTGTAATCAATATTAAGCTTCAGAGTGTTTATTTGGAAACAACTGATTTATTCATATAAAATATTTGTTTTGAAGTATAAATATGATTACCTTGAAATAATATGCAAATGTGATAATTATATTAGACCCAAATTAAAGTGTCAAAACCCCCAGTTTTTTCCAAAGGTATGAACAATCACACAGGGAATTCTTAAAGAATATTAAAGACATTTATCACCAGATTTGACCTTATTTATCAAAGATCAAAAAACCCTCTTATAGCCTGTAATTTGACATTATATTTTTATAGATTCTCAAGAATTTGGTGTGCAAGTTGACAATAACATACAAGATTTGTCTGGTGGTGGTGGTGCATGACTTTAATCCTAGCAGTCAGGAGGCAGAGGCAGGAAGATCTCTGATCAGGCCAGCATAGTCTATGGTGCAAGCTCCAGGACATGCTCCAAAGCTACAAGGAATCTCTGTCTCAACCCCCCCCCAAAGAAATAATAATAATATACAAGGCTTTACATTGCTGATTGCAGACAAAGTTGATGTTGTTTCCAGAAATGTGAGCAAATGCAGGTAAAGCATTCCAATGACATTACCACTGAAGGGAGACATATGATCAAATACTGGTTTAAAAAAGATTTTCACTTTTATGTGAGTGTGTATATGCCACATGCATACAAGTGTCCAAGTAGGCAAGAAGAGAGTGGCATATCTCTTGAAGATGGTGTTTCAAGAAATTGTGAGCTGAAAACAAGGGTACTGGGAACTGAACTTGGATCTTGTAGAAGAGCAGCCGGTGCTGTTAATCATAAAGCCATTTCTCCAGCACCACTAAGAATGCTTTTTATTGCAGTAATCAGCTCTTGTTATGGATAAAAACGCCTATTTGGAGATGCCACTTAAAAATTTGACAAAGAACCAAATATGTTTGTGTGGGAGAAAATCATAAAATAAGGTTATGACAAAATGCTTCCTGTTTGTCACTGCTGAAAATCATTTTTACATGTTTATTAAATCTATTATCCTTATCTTGATGTGTAGTGAAAGAAAATGAATATTTATGTTTATTTCTTTTCTTTTTAAAATGACAAAATCAATGGTACTCTGTTCTTTTCCTTTCTAGCTTGTAAATTCACACTTATTTATAGAACTCTACTAAGAAATAAAACAGCACAAAACAAAATAACTCCCATATTTTAAGATTGTTATCTAAATACAAAGGGATAATGTTGGGTTCAGATACTGACTCTTATTGAAATATTTTCTGGAGTAACCATCAGCCCCTTTTATGTTAATAAGTACTGACTATCTATAGGTTGATAATCTTCCAAGAACTCTTATCTGTAGCAGATAGAGACATAGGTAGTATTTCTTGCTCGGTTTGTGACTTAGTTTCTCTTCTATTGCTGTGGCAAAATACGCTGGAAAAGAAAGTTAGAGGAGAAAGCATTTGTTTTGGCTGATATTTCCAGAGGAATCAAGTCCATCAGAGTGGGAAGTCATGGCAACAGTAGCATACAGTTAGTCATACTATATCCTCAGTTCAGAAGCAGAGAGTCAACAAGTGGAGCTAGGGTTATAGATACACAAACTTTTTCCCACTGATGTTCTTCCTTCAGCAAATTTCTACTTCTCAATGGTTCCATAACTTTCCCAAATAGTGCCACCATGTGAAGACCCCGTCTTGAAACATACAAGTCAATGGGGAAATATTTCACATTCAGGTCATAATGTTTGGCTCCCAATCCCCATACGATCTGGTTATCTCATAATGTGGAATGCATTTAGTTCAACTTCAGATGTCTCCCATAGAATCTGAACAGTTTCAACATACTTGAAACATCAAAGCCTCTCCTGGGACTCAAGCTTAATCGATTAACTGTGACTCCCTGTAATCTGAAATCTAAATTTCATACTTCCAGTATACAATGTCACATACTATATATTTCAGTTCTAAAAGGGAGAAATTTGGACATCCTGAAGGAGAATTGGATGAAACTATGACTTAAACTCTACAAGGCAAATACCAAATCCTGATATTTTACACATGGTATTTGATGTTCAGATTCAAAGGGCTTAGATAGCTCTGCCTCTCCAGCTTTGCGGCCTAGAAGATAAACCTCTCTCTTGGGCTAGTTTGACTCCCTGTGTGTGATCATCCTTGGCAGAAGTCTTGCTGCTCTGGCATCTCCAGGTTGAGTCTCCACCACAACCCAGGCTTCAGTTTTACATGATGACCTCCCAGAGTCTACTCTCAGGGATTCTGACTTGTCTACACGTTACTTGGCCTTAGGACCTCTCTGAAATCATAGAGAAAGCATCCAGGACATGTTAAGTCTTACATCTTTCCTTTTTCCAAAATCAGTACCAGGTGGATGATACTCTTAAATTCTGCTATTAGCTCAGGATAGAGCTATGGTCACCTCAGACCACAGTTGCAACAACTTGTATAGGCTGAAGCTCATGAAAACTTTCTTAAGTAGTTGATTTCTAGGATCAAGACACCCAATAGGTTCTCATCTTTCATAATTTGGAGCCTTTAGTAGATTCAGTCTTGTTCACATGACACCCTTCTCATTGTTTCAGTATAGACTAGGAGGCTTCCCATTAACAGTGCTAATCTCTTTAACAATTATAGCTTCTTATTCAGTACAATACTTGCCTATAACTTTAAGTTCCCTAGATCTCTTTTCTTATGCCAACTGCTCATTTTTTTCCCTTTCTACTGGTTGCTATTCTTTTTCATTATAGACCCACATAAGCATATTCAATAGAAAGAATTTTGCTGACTCAGTGTAATGCTTCTTTGAAATTTCCTCTATCAAAAATTAGTCTATTAACATTTAATTAAACCCCACTTAAGTTCTCAGGACAGAAGCAGAATGAATCCAGATTTCTTCTCAGAATCTAGTCAACTTCCTGACAGAGTGCTTTTTTCCCTTTGATAGCTCATAAGTTAAACCTCCACTGTCTATATTTTTCTTAGCCTCCTGTTCTTCCAAAATTCCTTATGAATGATGGCCTAGGAATGTCTGCTTACAGCACTTGATGGTTCTTCTTATACAATCACATGGTCAAGTTGATCACCTCAAAGCCTCACTTCTTGGTACCAATTTATATCTTAGTTTCTTTTCTTTTGCTGTCATAAAACTTTTTTGAATGAAGCACATTAAAAGATCAAGGGCTTATTTTGGCTTATAGTGCCAGAATGGTGAAGTTAATTGTGGAAGAAAAGGCATGGTGGCAGGAGTATGGGACCAGATGGTCACACATTGCATCAACAGTTTGATGCAAAGAACAAAGAGAAAATAGGGCCAGGCTAAAAAATATTTCAATCCTACCCTTACTGGTGTACTGCCATCAATAAGTTTCCAACTCTTAAAGGTTCCATAAGCTCCTCATATACTACCACAAACTAGTAAGCAAGTATTTAAACACATGAGTGTATGGAGAACACCTCAGATTCAAATCACAACACCTTGCTACAATAACTGTTTCAGGGGGTGGGTGAGTGAATTAAGTGTGTCTAATAAGACAGAATATAAAAACTGAACTTGAAGCTCAAGAGAGGAAAATTCTTGTTCCTTTCAGATATACTAGGGAATAAACCCCGTGCAACTACTATGAAAATGTGATGGTAAAACAGAACAATGAAGCAGGGGCTCTTGGAAATACGATGTCTCCAGCTGAAGCAATGCTTCTTATACAAGGACCAATAACGTCCTTTTCATACTTATGTTAGTGTGCATTAAATTTTTGATTGCAACTGAAGCCCTGTTCCAAGACTAGATCCTTAACCATCTTAGAAAATTCTCAAAGCCACATTTCATTTTATTTTTAAAAAATAAAGACAAAATATATATTTCAGATTCTCCTTTGTCCAGAAATAATCAAATTGGATTGTCACTTTAAGTATCCTAAAGAATATTTCTTAGGATTATTTTCTCATTAAAGGAGAATATTTAAATTTAATGTCTAAAATCAAACAAATTAATTTGTAAAGGAAGAACTATAAAAGGAAACAACATGATTTTAGAATGAGGGATTGTTTTTCTAATAGGAAAACTGTAATTTACACCATCACAATTTTGGATGATATTAAAAACCAAATCATACTTCACCTTCAGAGAATTTGTGTATCAGTTATATATTCTGGACCTTAAGAGAATTGTAGGCTATGTGATATTAGAAAAGAATGAAACCAAGTGGAAAGGGAAAGCAAAGCAAAGCAAAGGTTTTAGCATTGAGGTTAGTGTGTTTGTTTAAATATCTAAAAGTACCACGAATCTGACAATGTGTTGTCACATGATTAAAGGTTATATGAAATATTCAACTGTGTTCTTGTACATAAAAATACAGAAGGAGGGCCTGGAGAGATCTATCAGCAGGTAGGAACACTATCTGCTCTTACAGAGAGCCCAGGTTTCCCTGCACCTATATAAGTTGGCTCACAACCACCTACAGCTCTAGCTTGAGGGAACTGGATACTCTCTTCTAGCCTCCACAGGCAACTCTACACATGTGGCATCCACTTATACAGATACACAAGCATACACATATATGAAAATTAATCTTATATGGCAGAGTTCAAAACACTTTCCCCACTGACCTTTAAAAATTCTGAAAATCATTGGTCTTAAACTATATTCAATACCCTCTTAATATAATGAAACTACTACATGCTTTTTTAAAAAAAGAAAATGGATTTATATGAATGGAGATATGTAGAGAATGTAAAGATATATTTATATGTCTTAAATATTACAGTTTTCAATAAATGGTTTAAAAATATATATAAGCCAACATGAAAGTTGGTCAAGAAAGGGTTATCTTTCACAAATTTAAGTTTGGTCCAACTTTTCCTTTGATATCTAAGTTTCAAGCATGATAATAAGAAGGAAAATATGACAGAGCATAATCATGGCCATGAAATAGTATGTTCAAAGAGACTAGGGCTTGGAAACTAGCTCTAATTTTATTCTTTATGATTTATATAAGGAAGTAGTTTGCTACTAAACAAAGAGAAGCTAAAGAAAATAAATGAACCAGGCAAGCCCCTGAGCCCTCCATTAGGGTACATGTGGTAGGAGGATCACTAAGTTAAGGTCATCTTGGGGTACATAACAAGATTTTTTTTCTCAGAAATGATGAAATGAGAAGCAAGAACATCAATCATTTGTTATAAAAGCTTTCACATCTCATGATGGGTTCCCTTGGCAATAGAGAGTACTGTCATCAGAAGTTTCAAGTGCTGTGGCTGGGATGGGAAACGTCTTCACAGATTCTTCTGTTTAATCACTTAGATGTTAGCTCATGTGGTTCTACTGGGACCTTTACAAGTTGTGGCCTTGATGTAACAAGTGAATTGCTGAGGGCCTAAAAATTATGGTCCGGATTTCATTCTTTTTTTTTTTATTTTTTCCCAGTTTATTTATTTTTTATTAAAAATTGCCATCTCCTCCCCTCCTCCTCCCCCTTCCCTCCCCTCCCCTCCACCCATACCCTCACTCCCTCCCTCTCCAGGCCAAAGAGCCATCAGGGTTCTCTACACTATGTTGAGTCCAAGGTTCTAGCCATAAATAAAGGACATTGAGCCTATAATTCGTAAAAATCCTAGAGAAGCTATATAAGAAGGTGAACCCAAAGAAAAACATATAGTTATCCTCCTGGATACTGGAAGTAGACAAGATTGCCGGACAAAAAATGGGAACATAGGGGTGGGGTGGGATGGGGGGAGGGAGGATGGGGCGAGAAAAGTGTGAAGTGGAGGACCGGATTTCATTCTTATCCTTTCCCTCTGAATCCTGGTCAACCCATATGTGAAAAAGTAGCTTATGCTCCCTTTCCCATACCTTCCCAGTCCTTATGGTCAAAATAAACCCTGCTCCACTAAGTTGTTTCTCATAAGATTTCAGTAATGAGAAAAATAACCAGTACATCAAGGATATATAACTATGAGTCTATTGAAAAACCTGACACATTGACAAGCCCAATTCTCCATACACACCCTCTTTCTTATCTACACACCCACTATCTAAATAAATTAAATCTGCATATCAATACATATCAATTAAAAATTAATGCATATGGATTTATTAATATATTCTGTATTTTAGAAAACTGAACAATGTTACTTGAAAATAATTAGATGAAAATAGTAAGTAGAACTCATGGTTCTTCTTATATATCCCCAGTGATCTCCATAATTGACCACTGAAGAGAAAAAATTTCTCATTTTGAGCAGAATGTGGAAAACTACAAATGCTGATTTTAGATTTATATAAGAAAATACTAAACATTTTTGAGATCTTTTGATTCCTTTATTTTTGTCCTATATTATATGCTGTTCCTTAAAACTATCATGCAGATTTTTATACTTGATACTTTAAATATAGAATACTATATATTATAACATCCATTATTATAGAGATGATTTTGTAGATATAGTATTAAGTTCTTTCTCTCAGATAATTAATCCCAGGGAAAAGAATTTTTTTTAATTGCTGGTAGGTTCCTTATAATAAGAAACACAAACGCTATTCTGTTATAAACTTCACAGATTATTGACAAAGTGCTTAGAGCAAAGATTACTGAAATATTAATTTCATAAAGATATATGAGAAAAAAAACTAATATGACTTAACCCTTAGCAAATTGTTAAATATACAATGTAATATCCCAAGTAAGCTCTGATCTATACTAGATCTATAGGACTTATCTATCTTGCTAATTGAAGCACAGTAAAAATTTTATCATTACATTCCGTGTCGTTGCAGCCTACAATATAAATTTAAGAAGCAATCATTATTATTGGCAAGATTCAGGTACAACACAACATATTATTCTTTCATAATTTTACTTTGATATATGAAGCAAATTTAAATGGCTACTATACTGAGAATCAGTGACTACTGATATTTTCTTCAACACTGGCAATTTCCCATATTTATGTGGTTCAATATGGTGGCCACTGGCTATTGAGCATTTGAAAAGTGGCCAGTATCAGTGAAGAAGCGAATCAAACTTTTAGTTAACTGATGTTAAAATAGTCACATGTGGCTAGTGGCTGTAATGCACAACACAGATCCACAGAGTTTTGTTAGTTTAAGTCATTGTTTGAATGTTCCTAGAGAATAGAAGAGAAAATATTATAACAATTCATGTATTTCAATTTCTGTCTTTCACTGTTGTCAGTGACCTCTGTAAAGTAGTATTGTACTGTAAAGTAGCCAATGTTTTACACGGCACAGGAGTAGTGGCATCACTCCTTTACATTTATGCCATCATACCAAATTTTTGTAACCAGACAACTAAGATGATAAACTGAACCAGAATACTTAGCTAGATTAATATGAAATAAGTCAAAAGGAAAAAGACTATCTATTGGTTCAAATTATCTTGGCATGCAGAGACAGTTGGATACCTAATATCCATTATGTTTTTTTTTTTTAGAGTTTGGGTATAGAATTTATTTAGTGGGTTATGGAGGGAAAAGGAAAGGGGGAAGGGGAAAGAAGAGAGGGAGAGAGATGGAGGGGAGAGAGCAGAAGTTACCTCTTCAGGAGAGAGATGGGAAGAGAAAGCCTCCATTATGTTTTTATTAAGTAAAAAAAAAAAAACAAATATTATTAAGACTAGACAGGTTTTAAGAGTAGGTCATTGATTTTCTCATTTTGAGTTATGAATATAGAAACACACTCTAAGAAAATATTCAACTCTCCCAGGATTCCTGGCAGTTTGGAATAGTTTGGAGTAGGTAGACCTCTGTTTGAGGCTGCTAGAAGGTTTTGTTATCCTTAGAAATAGAGTGACCTACTTAGAACATGTTTTTCCTTGGCCCATTTCATCCATCTTCCATTTAAAACACAGATATGGTGCCTGCAGGCAGAGTAACTGCCTCAATGACACTGGAAAGAAAGTCCATTTGGAAGGTGGCTGAGGGTGGAGAAAAGAATTGGAATATGTGGTTGTTTATGGTATTTTTACAAGTCTAGGATGCATCATTCTGGCTCTTTGTACATTGTGAGAATAATGCTGTCTGATCTAGATAAGCCATTTGCAGTGAGAATTTTGTCATATATAACCAGGCAAAAGCAAATTGAAGACAGTTGATTCATGGGGAAAGCCTTTAGCTTCTTAAATTCTTAGAGTTTTAGATATTTAATTGCTTTTTCTAAATGTAGTAAACTTAATCCTCAATGACTTTTCATTTATTGACCAACACCAAAATAAACTGTGCTGAATTCAACAATTAAAATAAACATCCACAATTAAAATAAAGATACAAATATGCCTCTATAACAGACTGTTAAACTCCAAATGCTGAGTAAAACCACTATGTTAATGAAAAGAAAGTAATATCAAGTATTTTCAAAACATATATGTATTCGGCCTGATTTTAAGGTGCTTTAAATTCATTTTAAGTGTTAAAATGTAAAGATACAAAGCACCAACATCCAAAAAGAAAAGGCCAGGCAAAGTAGAAGAGTTTCATAAAAATCTGTAGTTAATGGGGAAAATAGATTTCATAGCATTATTGCTTTAAAAGATCAAGATTAGAATGATCCAAATATATTTCACAGAGCAGTCAGAAATTCACCTCAAAGGCTTCAATGTACTGAGCAGTTTGTCTGTTCTATATTTCTCCTTATTACAATTGACTTGAGGGAGTGTGAACCTTGTCCTTGGTGTGATCACTTCATAATTGGATCTTGAAGAAATTCACACCTTCAAATAGCTGCATGATTTTCATCTTAAAAGTGTCTTGATCCTAAAATAATCTATACGCTTATTTTTAGCAAACTTTTTAAACTGAAAATGATCCTTCCTGATAGCATCTTGTCTGCATCCATTCTCTTGAAGACTGTCATCTGGCCCTCTCCTAGTGTCAAATGCCTATTATGTAACTTCAAAAAAGAAAGAATAAAACTTGTGTAAGCAGAGTAAAAGGGAATTCTGGCATTTCTACCACTCAAATCAATCTATAGAAGATTTTTTTATTATGTCCTGCACTATTAAATGACAAAAAATTTTGCTTCAATAAAATTGTTATAGATTATGCCTCCTCTCCCTATAATTTAGTACTTTTTATATGGAGGATAAAAGCATTGAAGGAGCCAAGTGAAGATTATTCCTTATTTCTCTATTTTTAAAGTAGAATCAAGTGAGTTTCTCTTTAGTAGTCATCCCCTTATCCACAGAAGGCTGTTGTAAGACCCAAAATGTGAGCCTAAAACTGCAGATTAATTAAACTCTGTAAGTTCCTACCTTTCCTCCATTTTGACTAAGCAGTAATGACATATTATGATTCTCACAATTGCTGCTGAAGGTGAGACAGGAAAACAAGCATGAATTTCATTTGACAATTTCACAGACTCTTGCTCTTACTGTGAACCATATTAAGTTCATTATGTGATTGTTTTTCTTTCCTTCTCCAAGAAAGAGCGGTCCTCTTTGGACTTAAAGAAAGTATTGTCTTCACTTCTAGATCTTGAAATTGCTAGCATAACTACCCTTCAACTTCAGGATAATTAAGTGAATTGGGGGGTTATATGAGGATAAGCACTATGATATCCATAGAGGAGCTGATCATCAATATAGTTATCAAAGGACCAATGAGGATATGTATGGATATATGGGACAAAGTGATGGCTTACATGCCTTATATAGAGAAAGATCACGGTACTCAGAACAGTGACTAATTGAGATGTATGAACATTGTAATTTTGAAAATTTTCACTTAAAATTTACATCATGATCAATATGTAACTTAAACTATCTAAAATAAAAAGATAGATGAGAAGTACTAACATATATTCCTTTTCTCCAATCCTCTCCATGAGGAGGCTTTTGTTTTTTCTAGTTGGACGGTTTACATGTGAGACTAGAGATGGATATACATAAATTTAGTATGCTGTAATCAAATTAATCACTTCAGTGCTTACTATTCTTCCATAATTAAATGGAAAAATGCATAATTACAATCAAAATCTTTCGATTCTTGAGATAAATAATACATATTACAGTCTTTCATTGAATACATCCTAGGAGATGTATAATTCTTACATTTTATGCTACTTGTTTATGCAGAATATAAAATACAAAAAGAGCCAGAAGGTGTTTGTATATTATTAGGATAAGAGTCAAAGTTATTTTATAAGTTAAATAAAATAATTCCAAAGAGCCATCAGGGTTCCCTTCACTATGTTAAGTCCAAGGTCCTCCCAACTCCCCCTAAGTCCAGGAAGGTGAGCAACCAAAGTGACAAGGCTCACAGTTAGCCCGTCCATGCTGTAGAGATCAAGCTCATTGCCGTTGTCCTTGGTTTCTCAGTTCTCCTCCACCATCAGCACATTTGGCTTGGAGAGGGAGGGAGTGGGGGGGGTATGGGTGGAAGGGAGGGGAGGGAAGGGGGAGGAGGAGGGGAGGAGATGGAAATTTTTAATAAAAAAAGAAAAAAATGAAAAAATAAAATAATTCCAATAAATTTTAAAAATCAAATATTGTTTTCAATAAATTCCTAAAAAACTACATGAAAACAGTTATATCTTTTTCTCTTTCAAAATAAAAGCAATTATGATTATTATGGAATTCACGGATCAATTACTGAAGTTACTGATAGGTAAAATGATTCATACACAACAGAAAATGTAGTTCTCATTCCCACAGTACCAAGTGAAAATCATCCAGCTACAAGTGAAAAGAAATACAACTCAGCATTATGTTATATGTGAAAAGGAATAAAATAGTTAGAAAAAGAAACTAAATATTAATTCACATAGTCATTTATTTTAATGGGTATTTGAGTGAAATATCCATAGTTCCTTTTCTCTCTCTTTTTTTTTTCTGGCAATAATTACTTTTTACCAATTCCTTTTTCCTTCAAGAGGTTATAATTATATTAATTATATTATAAACTATTGTTTATAGCTTTTTAAATTCGAATGTCTAAGAATTGATAACAGTGAGCTGTGTCACCAAGTGTTCAATAAATGAAAGATGAGTGAGAATGTAGTCTTATATCAAAAGTTCTTCAAGAATAGTTGATATACTTTTGTGGTGTTGGCTGTAATTTAGACTCTTTCCTATGCTAGGAAAGTACTTAGTCACTGAGTGGCAGCCCTAGCTTCTTTCCTCTCCCTTTTAAAAAAAAATACTGTTCCACAATTAACTATTTACCTTAGTCTGAGCTAAAATTTTCTGGATATACATATATTTTCTTAAAAAAGCAAGCTATATGAAACCACATGTTTCAAATTCACAAATACAAATGTATCTCTTTGTGTATTTCAATTCAATTCACTGAATTTTTTATCAAAATACTATCGAGAAATATTGAATTATGAATATGTATGCATATATACATACATGTGTACATACATAATCATATAAAGGAATGTGTGGATAAATATGCCAAATGCTTCTCTTTATAATGGCATATGATTGTTGCATCATTTAATTTGCAGTGGTTCATTACCATCGACAAATAAATAAAGTTGAAACCCAAACTCTTGCATAGCTCTCTTTCCCACTAATTTTTCTTGTGGGCCCCTACCTGATTGTAAATTGGGCTGTTAATATGGGGTTTCAAATCTTGGTAGAAGACATAAAGGATAAAATAACCATGTACCTAACATGGCATTAGCTTTGTCTACCCTAGCATTAAGGGTAAAAAGAACTTTCATCCTAACACTTTGTAACTTCAGTAATAGCCTCAAGGATCTAAACTTAAGGTGAAGTATAAAATCCCAAAAGGTAGGCACTAAAATTTAGGATATAATAACATTATATTCCTTTCAAAACTTAACATAGCAAACATTTCATTGCCCTTATTGCTTGTTGATATGAGTTAGGGAATGCTCCTTTGAAAATAATAAAAACAATTTGCTATAAAGAGATCCTAGACTAAACAAGGAACTTATAAATAGAATTCACTATTAACAAAGGAAAACTTTTGGGGGGGAATCCTGTGGGCATTTCAGTGAAAATATACTCCATTAGCCTTTATCTGAACACATTTAAATACTAAAATTCAATGTTTCTTTGTAATGTTTTGACAGAACATTTCACAATGCATTGAACTGAAGTACACAAAGACTTGTATTTGCACTTATGACTTTGAAATATGTGGTTTCATATAACTTATTTACCTTTAAGAAAAATATGTATATGGCATCATTTTCCATATACAGCTTATAATAAAAGATATAAGAATTATTTTCCTTTGTATTTGGAACTCGTGACTTTTTTCCACTTAAAGGGACATTCCTTTTGTCATCACTATGTTACTGACATGGATCTTTATACTCTTTAGTGAAGAGAATACTGAATTTGGCTCACAGTAGCTAAGAAAAGTAAACTGAGTGAATGCAAAGCAGTGATCCAAGGGTAACAAACTGTCTACTGGAAACATGTTCATTTGTTGGATGGTAACTGAAGCACAAAATTTGCAAATCTCTTTTACCAGACGAGTTACAGCTTTTTTTATAGTTTCTGTGTTTATAGTTTATAGCACACTTTTGCTGCTTCATAAGGTTGTACAAAAAAGAACTGAGATGCTAAAAGATGGAAAACTGTTTTACTAGAAGGAGCACAAACACCTGAATAATCAGTATCCTTGCCTAAGATGACTGCTGTGCAGCATACAAAATCTCTCAGAGACCCACAGGAATAAGCTCCAATCGCAATAGGACGTTTACGATACCAAAATACACATTAAAACCCATAAATGTTATTATTTTGAACTTACAGAAAGTAAAGTATGAGCTTCACTCAAATTATACTTTGAAAGACTGAATTTGTACATAACGAGTCTCTATTCCTCTGAGAGAAAATAGTCTACTTCTTTGTCTGACTTTATCAATAGAGTTGCTTAATGTTTCAAATGGCCACATATTCATTTTTAATTAAGTTGTAATTTTAACTTTCATCTTCATTTGTGTAACATAATTCACTTAGTAAAATTATTTGTATTTCAAATCTCTAGCTGCCCCTCATTTCTAAAGATAAGAATTTAATTTAAAAACTTATGATAAGGAGAACAAAATCTTTGTATAAAATATATAATTTTAAAGTTCAAAGTCTAAAGCTACAAAAAGCTAGCTCATTCAAATGCCATATCCTTGTAACAATTCTGAAGCTAATACATGACTTCAATGAATGATTAAGTTATTATCTGGATCTTATAAATTCAGTTCTAATTTCTTCCTGGGCCATAATGTAGCTTCTTACATCACTGTACCTAAATTCTGGTGCCTTGCACTTACAAATCATAACCCACATCCAAATGGCAATATGCTAAAATTGGAGCTTTCAAACCACACGTCATTCACATAATCCACCAATTGATCTACACTTATCAAAACTGAAATCATGGAATTAAATGGTCCAGCTAATTTGCACATGGGTTAATGGCCAAGATGGTATCTTTATTTGGGGTCTGGATGTATCACAGTTGAGGTAGTTAACCATTTGCTATGTAATGAGAACCATCTCTTAATAAATCATAATTGCTCTGCCCTTTAACCTACTCCACATATTCTTATCTTAGGTCAGTCGACTTTGATTATTTATTTATTGCTCAGCATCTTTGTATCATCTATTGTCAATAGATTCTAATTTCCTTGAAAGAAAATCACCTCTGGCTAAAAGTGAAAGACTTTAGACTTCTAGGGTTCTCTGCTTTTCTCTGTTTAGGTGACTGGTATGGCCCAATTAACTCCGTTGGAGGTTCCACAGAGTCACAAAGAATGAAAAAAGAATGTATTACAAAGAGACTTAAGTAGTTCCTGGTAGCCAGGTTGTTTTCTGTTTCTAGGCCATATTCCCTTGCCTTTGGGCTAATGCTTTTGTTTATGTTCTTTCATTTAATAAAATAATGATTTCTGTTGCTTATACTCAAAGGACCGTGAGAAACAACTAACCGAATTCTATTTCCTGATATCATGTTCCTGTTTAAAAGTCTTTAAGGTATATGCTTCCCTGCTCCCATATCCACCCTTCCTATATCCCAAGCACCCCATTCCTCCGAGCTCCCCTCGTTCTCCCCTTCACACTTTTCTCTCCCCATCTTCCCTTGGCCCATTCTTGCCCAACCCTCAAGTTCCCAATTTTGCCTGGCGATCGTGTCTACTTCCAATATCCAGGAGGATTACTATATCTTTTTTTGGGCTGAGCTCCCAAGGTCCTGATGAGGAGCAGAAGGAGCGAGAACTTGAGGGAGAAAGTCAGGAACGAGAGGGGTGCGTTCACTCATGGAGACGGTGGGACAGAACTAATGGGAGATCACCAACTCCAGTTGGAATGGGACTGATGGATCATGCGACCAAACCCGTCTCTCTGAATGTGGCCAACAGTGGGGGCTGACTGAGAAGCAAAGGACAATGGCTCTGGGCTCTGATTCTTCTGCATGGACGGGCTCTGTGGGAGCCTTCTCAGCTTGGTCGATCACCTTCCTGGACCTGGGGGGAGTTGGGAGGACATTGGTCTTAGCATAGAGTGGGGAACCCTGATGGCTCCTTGGCCTTGAGAGGGAGGGAGGGGAGGTATGGGTGGAGGGCAGGGGAGGGAAGGGGGAGAAGGAGGGGAGGGAAGGGGGAGGAGAAGGGGAGGGAGGGGGAGGAGGAGGGAAGGAGATGGAAATTTTTAAATATAAAAAAAAGAAAACTAATAAATAATAAAAACAAAACAAAACAAAAAAAGTCTTTAAGGATGGTCATCACATGCCAAGGCCCTCAAAGAAGTCTGTTTGTCACAGACCCCCCACTGCTTAGTCTTATTATTGTCTGCCCAGCCTTATGATTTTTCAATAATAACCTTAATTTCAGTGACATCAAGTCACAACTTGGGCGACAAGTTGTTTTCCCTCATTGCTGTGAAATACTTCATTTCTTCTGTTTGTGCTGTCCCTGTTTCCTATAAATGATTAATTCTCACCTCCTCTTCAGTGTTTTGCTTAACTTCTTCAAGAAGTTATTCCCAATTATGTTTTCTATGTTTTCAATTTTCACTAGAATAAGTCCTGAGATTATCACCCACATAAACTAAGGGGAGTAGAAAACCATATTTAACAATCAGGACCGTGGAACTGGAATACTCGAGTTTAAATCCCAACACGCTCCCTTTCTTGATTTTGAGCACAGCATTCAACTATGTATTTGTATTCATTTTCTAGAATTATTGCAAACAATAAATACTATACAAAACATATTTAGATCAGTGACTGCATATTATGAGTGAAAACATGTTGTAGCTATTATTCTAAAATATATCTGTGGTTGTTAGAATGAGATCAGTGCCCATAGGCTTGGTTCACAGCTGGTAGACAGTTGAGAAGGCTTAGGAGCTGTGGCCTTGATGGAGTAGGTTTGGTCTTGTTGGGAGAATAGTGCCCTTGGGAGTGGGCATTGAAACTCAATCTCTCTGCCCCTCTCTCTGTCTCTCTCTGTCTCTCTGTCTCTCTGTCTCTCTCTCTCTGTCTCTCTCTCTCCCTCTCTCTCTCTCTCTCTCTCTCTCTCTCTCTCTCTCTCTCTCTCTCTCTCTCTCTCTCTTTTCTCTGCCTGCTGCCTGTGGATCAGGATATGAAGCTCTCAGCTCCAATACCATGCCTCCTTGCTTCTCACTATGATGATAATGGATTAACTCTTTGAAACTGTAAGCAAGCCTCCAGTTAAATGCTTTCTTAGAGTTGACTTGTACATGGTGTCTCTTCACTTTAATAGAAAGGTAGGTAAGACAATAACCTTACAGTATTATTTTTATTTCAACCTTTTAAATCTACACTTTATTATATATTATGAGCACTTGTGGTAACAGCTCAATAAAATTATATTAAAGTAATATATAAATAAATGTTTCTCTACAGAGTACTACAATTTAAAAACCCTTTTGGAATGTTGCCTCATTTCCCAGACATTAACTATTAATGCTGGGTATGTTTGTTTAAAAATTATATAATTAAATTCTTTATTTTCTAGTATAATACAATCCTCCTAGAATTCACATCTCCTTATTGGTCCCTCCTCTCATATATATATACATAT